>NC_042618.1:482158211-482205711 GCF_901001135.1 Rhinatrema bivittatum
CTGCTGCAGACACATCACATGCCCTCTGCTGGGACCCCTCTGGGGATGTCTCTGCTGCAGACACATCACATGCCCTCTGCTGGGTCCCCTCTGGGGATGTCTCTGCTGCAGACACATCACATGCCCTCTGCTGGGACCCCTCTGGGGATGTCTCTGCTGCAGACACATCACATGCCCTCTGCTGGGACCCCTCTGGGGGATGTCTCTGCTGCAGACACATCACATGCCCTCTGCTGGGACCCCTCTGGGGATGTCTCTGCTGCAGACACATCACATGCCCTCTGCTGGGACCCCTCTGGGGATGTCTCTGCTGCAGACACATCACATGCCCTCTGCTGGGACCCCTCTGGGGGTGTCTCTGCTGCAGACACATCACATGCCCTCTGCTGGGACCCCTCTGGGGATGTCTCTGCTGCAGACACATCACATCCCTCTGCTGGGACCCCTCTGGGGATGTCTCTGCTGCAGACACATCACATGCCCTCTGCTGGGACCCCTCTGGGGGTGTCTCTGCTGCAGACACATCACATGCCCTCTGCTGGGTCCCCTCTGGGGATGTCTCTGCTGCAGACACATCACATGCTCTCTGCTGGGACCCCTCTGGGGATGTCTCTGCTGCAGACACATCACATGCCCTCTGCTGGGACCCCTCTGGGGATGTCTCTGCTGCAGACTCATCACATGCCCTCTGCTGGGACCCCTCTGGGGATGTCTCTGCTGCAGACACATCACACGCCCTCTGCTGGGACCCCTCTGGGGATGTCTCTGCTGCAGACACATCACATGCCCTCTGCTGGGTCCCCTCTGGGGATGTCTCTGCTGCAGACACATCACATGCCCTCTGCTGGGACCCCTCTGGGGATGTCTCTGCTGCAGACACATCACATGCCCTCTGCTGGGACCCCTCTGGGGATGTCTCTGCTGCAGACACATCACATGCCCTCTGCTGGGACCCCTCTGGGGATGTCTCTGCTGCAGACACATCACATGCCCTCTGCTGGGACCCCTCTGGGGGTGTCTCTGCTGCAGACTCATCACATGCCCTCTGCTGGGACCCCTCTGGGGATGTCTCTGCTGCAGACTCATCACATGCCCTCTGCTGGGACCCCTCTGGGGATGTCTCTGCTGCAGACACATCACATGCCCTCTGCTGGGACCCCTCTGGGGATGTCTCTGCTGCAGACACATCACATGCCCTCTGCTGGGACTACCCTTAACAGAAAGCTTGGGGGTAAGCTGCACGGAACGGCAGTTACTACCCTTAACCGAAGGCATGGGGTAACCTGCATAGAGCGGCAGTTACTATTGTAAGAAACTTGCTGAGCAGACTGGATGGATCATTTGATATTTTTCTGCCATCATTGTGGGTTCCTATGACTGTGTTAGATAGGCTTTGAGGGTAGGAGATGGATGATGAGTGTAAGAAGGAGGCTGAAATGTGCGGAGGGGTTGGGAGGTGGTAGGAAGGATCTGGAAGGCTGGGGCAGGGGGTGAGAGAGGCAGTAGAAACGGTATAAGGTGATGGGGCTAGGGAGGGGAGAAAGAGGGGTAATGGGATGGGCAGATAAGAGACAGAAGAAAGGGACTGGAGGCAGGGGAGGGGATGAACAGCAGCAAAGGAGTTGTGACTGATGATAGGATGAAAGGCTGAGGAAAGCAGATTTAATGTTTTTAATTTAATTGGTATCTCAAGGAGAGTTACAGTATTTCCTTGTCCCCAGAGGGTTACATTCTAAGGGCCACATTTGCTATGCATTTCTCCCATTGACACAGAATGGAAGAAACGCCTTCGTGCTAACTTCCACGTCCACAGTCCCAGCAGCTCTCTTAGGTATGCACCATGCTCGTCTTGCAGAAACATGCCAGAGAAGCTGTTCTCTTCTGGGTCCAGTCCTCTGGAACAGTTTTCATTCTCCACTTGCACTAAAAGATTTGAGAAATTACTTCAGCAGGCATTTGCTTGGATCCTGTGCTGTATTTTAATCATACGTGAATAGCAGGCGCAGTACTTGACGTTCTATTAGAATATTTGTTTATTGTTGTCTTTTTTATTTTTGTGGCTTTATGTTTTATTATTAATGTTGATTTGTTCACTGCTCTGAACTTTAGATATTTTTTATGTATTTATTTATTTTATTTAAACATTTTATATACCGTCGTTCCATGTATAGATCACAATCATTTACAAAGTGACATTCATAGTTATAAATTCACAAAATCAGAAACAAAACAATTGATTAAAGTGTTGGTAATCGTCTGTAGGTATTAATTTCCATCTACCTAAGGCAGTTTCTTGGAGCTATGGAATTAGGCTAGTACAAAAGGCCTGGAGTATGTATAATATAGATGCAGGCAGTGGCGTAGCCACAGGAGGGCCTGGGTGAGCAGCTGCCCACCCAATTTGGACCCAGGCCCACCCAAGTGGAACCGGAAGTTGTGCACTGGACCTGCAAGGCCGTCGCGGGATCCCATCTTCGCGCAATGAAGAGGAGGTCCCAGGGCCAGCGCGCCATTCCGTGCATTTGCACAGCACAGTTGGGGAAGCGATCCTGCAGCCGTATGGCCCACCAATCTTCCTATTTTGGGAGGGGAGGGAGCAGAAGCACCGCACACAGCTTCCACTTCCTCCCCTCCCCCCCCAAGCAGGAAGATCTGTGGGCCGTACAGCCCAAAGATAGCAGGAGGCCGGTGGCAGCAGGAGAGGCCAACTGATCTTCCTGCTTGGGAGTGGGAGGAAACAGAAGCTGTGCGCGGGCTTGTATGAGTATGTGTGGGTGAGAATGGGAGCTTGGGTTTGTGTGTGGGTGAGAATGGGAGCTTGAATATGTAGGTGAGAATGGGAGCCTGGGTTTGTGTGTGGGTGAGAATAGGAGCCTGGGTTTGTGTGTGGGGGTGAGAATGGGAGCTTGAATGTGTGTATATATAGGTGAGAATGGGAGCCTGGGTTTGGGTGTGGGTGAGAATGGAAGCTTGAATGTGTGGGTAAGAATGGGAGCTTGAATGTGTGTATATGTGGGTGAGAATGGGACCTTAAATGTGTGTATGTGTGGGTGAGAATGGAAGCTTGAATATGTGGGTATGAATGGGTGCTTGAATGTGTGTATATGTGGGTGAGAATGGGACCTTAAATGTATGTGTGGGTGAGAATGGGAGCTTGAATATATAGGTGAGAATGGGAGCCTGGGTTTGTGTGTGGGGGGTGAGAATGGGAGCTTGAGTATGTGGATAAGAATGGGAGCTTGAATGTGTGTATATGCGGGTGAGAATGGGACCTTAAATGTGTGTATGTGTGGGTGAGAATGGAAGCTTGAATATGTGGGTATGAATGGGTGCTTGAATGTGTTTATATGTGGGTGAGAATGGGACCTTAAATGTATGTGATGGTGAGAATGGGAGCTTGAATATGTAGGTGAGAATGGGAGCCTGGGTTTGTGTGTGGGGGTGAGAATGGGAGCTTGAATGTGTGTATATATAGGTGAGAATGGGAGCCTGGGTTTGGGTGTGGGTGAGAATGGAAGCTTGAATGTGTGGGTAAGAATGGGAGCTTGAATGTGTGTATATGTGGGTGAGAATGGGACCTTAAATGTGTGTATGTGTGGGTGAGAATGGAAGCTTGAATATGTGGGTATGAATGGGTGCTTGAATGTGTGTATATGTGGGTGAGAATGGGACCTTAAATGTATGTGTGGGTGAGAATGGGAGCTTGAATATATAGGTGAGAATGGGAGCCTGGGTTTGTGTGTGGGGGTGAGAATGGGAGCTTGAGTATGTGGATAAGAATGGGAGCTTGAATGTGTGTATATGCGGGTGAGAATGGGACCTTAAATGTGTGTATGTGTGGGTGAGAATGGAAGCTTGAATATGTGGGTATGAATGGGTGCTTGAATGTGTTTATATGTGGGTGAGAATGGGACCTTAAATGTATGTGATGGTGAGAATGGGAGCTTGAATATGTAGGTGAGAATGGGAGCCTGGGTTTGTGTGTGGGGGTGAGAATGGGAGCTTGAGTATGTGGATAAGAATGGGAGCTTGAATGTGTGTATATGCGGGTGAGAATGGGACCTTAAATGTGTGTATGTGTGGGTGAGAATGGAAGCTTGAATATGTGGGTATGAATGGGTGCTTGAATGTGTTTATATGTGGGTGAGAATGGGACCTTAAATGTATGTGATGGTGAGAATGGGAGCTTGAATATGTAGGTGAGAATGGGAGCCTGGGTTTGTGTGTGGGGGTGAGAATGGGAGCTTGAATGTGTGTATGTGAGAATGGAAGCTTGAATATGTGGGTATGAATGGGTGCTTGAATGTGTTTATATGTGGGTGAGAATGGGACCTTAAATGTATGTGATGGTGAGAATGGGAGCTTGAATATGTAGGTGAGAATGGGAGCCTGGGTTTGTGTATGGGTGAGAATGGAAGCTTGAGTATGTGGGTAAGAATGGGAGCTTGAATGTGTGTATGGGTGAGAATGGGAGTTTGGGTTTGTGAGTGAGTGAGAATGGGAGCTTAAATATGTGTATGTGTGGGTGAGAATGGGAATGTGGGTGAGAATGGGAGTCTGGGTTTGTGTATGGGGGTGAGAATGGGAGTTTGAATGTGTGTATATATAGGTGAGCATGGGAGCCTGGGTTTGTGTATTGGTGAGAATGGAAGCTTGAATATGTGGATAAGAATGGGAGCTTGAATGTGTGTATATGTGGGTGAGAATGGGACCTTAAATGTATGTGTGGGTGAGAATGGGAATGTGGGTGAGAATGGGAGTCTGGGTTTATGTGTGGGGGAGAGAAGGGGAGCTTAAATGTGTGTATGTGTGGGTGAGAAGGGGAGCTTGAATATGTGTATGTGTGGGTGTGAATGGGAACTTGAATGTGTGTATGTGTGGGTGAGAAGGGGAGCTTGACTATGTGTATGTGTGGGTGTGAATGGGAACTTGAATGTGTGTATGTGTGGATGAGAATAGGAGCATCGGTTTGTTGGTGAGAATAGGAGTCTGGGCTTGAGTGTGTGGGTGAGAATGGGTGCCTGGATGTGCGTCTACCTGTACATCAGAATGTTAGCCTGGGGAGGGGTGACAAAGTGAGAGCTTGTATGTGTGTCTGCGGAGAATGTAAGCTTGTGTGTGTGGGGGTGAGAGCATATGAGAGTGAGAGCTTGAGTGTGTGTGGGAGTCTGTGACAGAAAACGTGTATGTGTGTGTGTGTGTGTGTGGAAGGGAAGAAGGCAGTAGTAGAAGAAAAACACTGAAAAGGAATTAGGAAATGAGCGACAAGGGAAAAAATAGGAAAAAGAGACCAGGACCAACTGATTAGAAAAATACAAAGATCAGACAACAAAGGTGTAAAAAAAAATGTGTTTTGAGATGTTAGATATGCCATCTTTGGGAATGTGCATTTCTTATATTTTTGTATTTTGCTCTTTCTTCAGTATTCCACCAGAGACTTTAGTTTCTCAGGCTTTCTATTTTGGTTTTGTCTGTGTGTTTCTGTTTCTAATTTGTAGCATCTTATTTCTATATTAGGTAAGGGTCGGTCTCAGTTTTGCCTGTTTGTGACAGAAATGCAGTATTTCTAGCATATAGTTTCTCTGTAGTAGTAGTCCAGCTTGTTCTGTTATTCCAGTAGGTGGTGTATTAATGTTCTAGGGCCTGGTGTAGTATTTGCATTGCTACGTTTTTCATAAGGTTGCTGTTATTTGAATCCTGAGAGTCAGTGTATGGCAAGGTTCTAGATGCCTCTTTCTTTGCAGGAGTTTGTGTTACTTATTTATTTATTTATTTATTTAGCATTTTTCTATACCGACTTTCCAATAACAAAATTATTGATCAATTCGGTTTACATTTTAAACACAAAATAGCAGTGGAGGGATATTTTTTGCTGAGGTGACACCAGAATTTGAATTTTTTTTTTCATGTTAGTTGAAATGTGAATTGCCCTAGCTCTGCGCTGCACCTGTTCTGATGATTAATTATATTTTATTGTACTTATGAAGATTTCTGGTTTTCTGCAAAGAGGGTTCATGAAAGAATACATTAATTTCTGTTTTATTACATGATTGGATCTGATTGTTTTCTATACTTGTGCATTTATAAACTGCAATAAATATAAAATAAATTTTGATTAATAAGGAATATTTAATGCTATCAATAAGAAAACAATTAGTAGGTCTCAGATCTGCATGCCTACAGCCCACCCTTGTTACCTTCTGCCCACCCAAAAAATTCAGTTCTGGCTACGCCACTGGATGCAGGATATAAATCTTTTAAATAAATATAAGGAGGATCAGCAGGATGTGACCCTGGTTTGCTACTCCTTCATGCTGCTGAGGGTTGGGGAGGGTAGAAATGTGGGACGAGGGAATGGATGAAGGAGGCAACAGAATTTAGGAGCATAAGTCTTCTAATATGCCGGTTTGCCATTTAGACGGATAACTTTTGAGTGATCCGTTTAAATGGCTTTTGAGTTTGGACCTCAAAATGATTAGAAAATTGGAAGCCTAGGCAGCAATGGTAGAAAAAAGCATTTTATTTTCAGTTTAGAGATTGGAGTCTGTTAGCTTTGGGAATGTGCCCTTTTTATTTTACTCAGTAGGGTTGGAAATGCATTCTCGTACTCTTTCTCCAGGGTTGCACTTGTAACCCTTTTTTTCAGGAAATGCTGTGAAAATGAGCAAAGGGTCACTTTTGAGTGCTGCAGTGTAAGATTAAAAAAAAGCTCTTCACAGATCCAGATAAGGATTCTTCCACTGGGGAAGACACGCAGCCAATCAAAGAAAGCTCTTCACAAAAACAAGCAGAGAGCTTACTGAACATCGATAAAGAATCCAGTTCAGGCTTTAAGATTCTTCCCAGTCTAACAAGAAAATAGAAAAACAGAGTGCAATGGCCTTTCTGGCTTTCCTTGCCTCTAAGATCTTCCAGGCTCTGATGTACCTTCAGTCAAGGCTCCCCCTCGTTTCCACCTTCAACCTCTCCTGCACAAAGACAGAATTCAGCTCCCAGCCGCGGATTCCTGGCTCCTCCCTGGAGATCTGCTGAGCCCAAGCTTGTGCAGCGGGTTCAGCTTTCCTTCACGCTCCCAGACCCGCTCTATCGCTGGGAGAAAATCCTGTGCGGAGAGCAGGCCAGCACCCTTCCTGCCTCGCTGCTCTCCTCCAGGGCACTGAACAACTAAAGCCTTCCTCTAGCATCTCATGGAAACCCCTGGATAGATATTCGTGTAACCGGGAGCCATTTTCTGTCCCCAGTAAGCCCTGGGCTATGCCATTAGTGCAGTGAGTGCAATAGATACTATGGGGAGGATCCATGCAATCACAGCCGCTCCCAGTCAGGGGTCAGGAATGGACTTCCCACTTCAGAGGTGTTGTAGGAGCTCTGGGGGCAGTTCTGGACGAAGGCTGGAGATTTTTGGCCGACCTGGGCTCCTTCCTGCAGAGTGGTCATCCTGGGACGATTTTGGACTGCTGGACATCTGGGTCTTTCCTGGCCTCAGGGTTTGGGAATGGCCAGGGATGAAGAATGCCCTGCCCTCGAGGTGCTGACAGCTCTGGAGAAATTGTTTTATGACGATTTGGGAGGAAGCGTTTTCTGCCCCTCTTTCCACCCACTTAAGGACCCGCAGTTCCAGCTCGGATCCCTATCGTGTCAAAAGGAAAAATCTGCGAACTGTGAGTAAGAGCGGATTTACATCCTGCAAGACAGCCACTCAGAGTTTTTACTCTCTGTGCATGGACAGGGATTTTCCTGACCATCCCTTTACCTAATCCAGGAGGGCGGCTGGATCCCCTGCACAGATGGAGGATAAAGAGTGTAAGCAAAGGAAGCAAGACTGAGGTGCTGGACTCACATTTACAGTGCCATTACTCACCTCAGAGCGAGGTTTTAGTGTGCGTCCTGCCAGGTCCTTGGCACATAGCACACAGTGAAGAGATCACCCCTCTCCCAGGGAAATGTCAGTAAAGGAGGAAGGCACCCCTGCACTGGGCCCTGAAAGTAAACCTTCCCCCAGCCAAAAGAATCCACGGGAAAGGGGCAGAAAGAGCCAGGCCCCGCCCCCCCCGGGGTGGGGTTACTTTCAGATCAATCATTGGTTACTCCGTGCGTGCGCTTCCTTTACTTCCCTCCTGCTGGAAAGCTCCACACCTCAACCCTGTGCCTCCTCACACACTGCATGCTCCCTGCTTTCTGCAGGTTTCACTTTAAGCTTGGTCTGCATATTTCTCTTTCTAATTTGTAGTCACTTGTTCTGTGTTTGGAGAGGGTGCGTCCTTGTCCTGCATGTCTGGCTGAGGTGAAGGATTCTGCCAGTGTGTAGTTTCTGTGTAGGGATCTACAGCAGCCCGGCTTCTTGTGCTTTCCTAATAGGAGGTGTATTGGTATTCTAGAGCCCTGTGTTCAATACTCCAAAGTCGGATCTTTACTGTGTGAGTCCTGGCAGTAAGTGCTGTTATGGGATGGCAGGTTTGCTCTGTAGGTGCTGAATGTGTTTGTTGCAGGGTTTTGTGTTACTGTTACTGAGATAACACCAGAATTTGCATATTAATTTACGGTTTCATATTCAAAGGCATTTTAGCAAGATAACATGTGAGTTATCCAGCTCCATGCTGACTTTTGACTATTTTGGGTGCTGTCCAGCTAAAATTTAGTCTGATAATGTAGGGGCATTCCAGGGAGGAGTTAAGTTAGTCAGATAAGTTACCTGGCTATCTCTGATCGAGCTATAGAGGAATCCTAAAAGCCAGCTAAAGTTATCCCGCTGTCTTTAAGATAGTCAGGTATATGTAATGCGCCACTGATACGTTTATCTGGCTAACTTTGCAAGCCAGTGGCTGAATATTGCCCCCTTAAAGTTTAATATTGGGGAGGGCTAAATTCTGCGGGTACAAAGTGTGTGTGAGTGTGTGTGTGTGTGTGTGTCAGTGTGTGTGTGTGTGTGAGTGTGTGCCAGTGTGTGTGTGTGTGTCAGTGTGTGTGTGTGTGTGTGTCAGTGTGTGTCAGTCTGTGTGTGTGTATATGTGTGTGTGTGTGTGTGTGTGTGTGTCAGTGTGTGTGTGTGTGTGTATATGTGTGTGTATATGTGTGTGTGTGTGTGTGTGTGTGTGTGTGTGTGTTTCCCTGTCCCTGCTCTGCCCGCAGAATGCCTCCTTCTACTGCGAGGGAAATCGCTTCTGCGCACACTTTTACACGTGCAAGCCCCGGGGCAATTTTCAAAAGTCGACTGACATCCAATGTCATCTGCATCAATAGAAGCACAATACATAAATGAAGATAAAATGCAAAGTGATTTAAACACATTAAACAATCCCTGCATGCAGGAACATCCATCCCGCTTGTACATTTACATGCAGCGTTGGGAAAATTGGAAGCAGGCATGTAAATGTGCCCCATACACACACACACACACACACACACACACCCGGAGCGCCTCTCGCTGGTGCGGGGAAATCGTATTCTGCATGTCCTGATCCATACTGGGCAAGACCTTTGGAAGTTGCAGAATATAAGAATGTGCAGACAGAGAAAAAGAAATCCTTTCCCTGCACTATCACACAAACTGGGCTTCATGCATGCAACGTCTTTTAACAATTACCCCTGAAACGAGCCACGTCCAGTTATGCATTAGTACAGGCTCTTTCATGGGGGGGGGAGGGGAATCATGAGGGCTTCCATTCTTACCAAGTTCTTGGTTGGGGGGGGGGTCTCTGGGGCTGAGCCCTGGGTCTTTAGATGTTAGCCATGTCTCTGGGTGGCCTTGGCAGAGAGGGAGTCTCTCAGTGCCCCTCCTTCCTGAGACAGAGAGACTGCTGGGGAGGGGGAGACTCTCACCCGGCACCCCGGGAGTCTCTCAGTGCCCCTCCTTCCTGAGACAGAGAGACTGCTGGGGAGGAGACTCTCACCCTGCACCCCAGGAGTCTCTCAGTGCCCCTCCTTCCTGAGACAGAGAGACTGCTGGGGAGGGGGAGACTCTCACCCTGCACCCCGGGAGTCTCTCAGTGCCCCTCCTTCCTGAGACAGAGAGACTGCTGGGGAGGGGGAGACTCTCACCCTGCACCCCGGGAGTCTCTCAGTGCCCCTCCTTCCTGAGACAGAGAGACTGCTGGGGAGGGGGAGACTCTCACCCTGCACCCCGGGAGTCTCTCAGTGCCCCTCCTTCCTGAGACAGAGAGACTGCTGGGGAGGAGGAGACTCTCACCCTGCACCCCGGGAGTCTCTCAGTGCCCCTCCTTCCTGGGACAGAGAGACTGCTGGGGAGGAGGAGACTCTCACCCTGCACCCCGGGAGTCTCTCAGTGCCCCTCCTTCCTGAGACAGAGAGACTGCTGGGGAGGAGGAGACTCTCACCCTGCACCCCGGGAGTCTCTCAGTGCCCCTCCTTCCTGAGACAGAGAGACTGCTGGGGAGGAGGAGACTCTCACCCTGCACCCCGGGAGTCTCTCAGTGCCCCTCCTTCCTGAGACAGAGAGACTGCTGGGGAGGAGGAGACTCTCACCCTGCACCCCGGGAGTCTCTCAGTGCCCCTCCTTCCTGAGACAGAGAGACTGCTGGGGAGGAGGAGACTCTCACCCTGCACCCCGGGAGTCTCTCAGTGCCCCTCCTTCCTGAGACAGAGAGACTGCTGGGGAGGAGGAGACTCTCACCCTGCACCCCGGGAGTCTCTCAGTGCCCCTCCTTCCTGAGACAGAGAGACTGCTGGGGAGGAGGAGACTCTCACCCTGCACCCCGGGAGTGTCTCAGTGTCCCTCCTTCCTGAGACAGAGAGACTGCTGGGGAGGAGGAGACTCTCACCCTGCACCCCGGGAGTCTCTCAGTGCCCCTCCTTCCTGAGACAGAGAGACTGCTGGGGGAGGAGGAGACTCTCACCCTGCACCCCGGGAGTGTCTCAGTGTCCCTCCTTCCTGAGACAGAGAGACTGCTGGGGAGGAGGAGACTCTCACCCTGCACCCCGGGAGTCTCTCAGTGCCTCTCCTTCCTGAGACAGAGAGACTGCTGGGGAAGAGGAGACTCTCACCCTGCACCCCAGTGTTACGCTCCTGCAAAACTCATGGAATTGGCAGTCAGGGGAGTGTGAGTTGGGATTACAGGTACGCATTGTGCAATCGTCAGTTGTCAGGAAGATGATTGTCACTTATTAGATTAGCAGAATCGAGCAGGAGGAAAGCTGCTAGACCATGAGCCCTATGAAGTGAGAATTAAAGACCTAAATATGCAGAGCCTAGAAGGGATGTGATCCGCACATTCAGATACATAAAAGATTTATCTATTTATTTTATTTATTAGCTTTTATATATCGACATTCGTGGGTACATCATGCCGGTTTATAATATAACTGAAGGAGGAAATTACAAAAAACCAGGGTTGGGGGGAGAGGGAGCAGATAGGAAGAGAGAAGGGGCAAGAGAAGAGAGGGAAAAACAGGAAGAGGAGAAAAGGAACAGTACCTGATGGAAAACAACAGAAAAGCATAATAAGTAGCATTGCAAATTATACACTCAATAAGGGACTGTGTATACCCTTATATACTGTGGATAATCGTATATAAATTATACACTCCAAAAAGTATTATGTATAATAATATACATTATCTTTAACCAGTACATACAGGAGTCACTATATATGACATTACAAATTATGCATTCAGAAAGGCAACTATATATAGAAAAAATAAAAGATGAATAATAAAAGATAATAATAAAAAAAAATAATAAAAAATAAAAGATAATAATAAAAGATGAATATAAAAGATGAATAATGCAGAGGCAGAAAACCTTTTTCAGTGGAAAGGAAGCAGAAGAAGGAGGTCCTCTGAGGGAGTTTGGGTACCTGAAGTGATATTAAGTTGCAGCAAGCAGTCAGACGGAGGATTTTGTGTGCAAGTCAGGCATTGTTTGTGAAAATACATAAGATTTTTGTATCTCACCAAGAACGCTGGCTTGTGCGAGTAATGCATCTGCTAAAAGAATAAATAAGGAAATGAGCAGAAGGAAATGTAATGCCCTGGCCTCACTGCGCTGCCTCTCAGGGTGGCTGGAGCCTGTTCCTCTTACCCCTGCTGGCAGATCTTGCACCACTGCACTCTGTGATAAAACTCATCCCCCAGGCTTGGCCACATGCTTATCACATGGAGGAGACTCAGTATAATACAGAGGGCAATTTTCAAAGTGTTTGAGCCCTGTAACTGGGCTGCCTGAGAACGGCCCTCCCTCACTGTGGTAAAAGCGCAGAGGAGGCGCTCCTGGGGACGGGTTTTAAGTTGGGGAGAAAGGCGCGCCCAGGGGCCAATGTCCCTGGCTACTCTGTACCCACTGCAAGCTTTGCAGCTTAAAACTTCCCGCAGACAGTTTGAAAATTGGGCCAGGAAACCAAGAAGCAAAGCGATAAAAGTTCAACACAGCTGTTGGTGACCTCAGTTCAAGCCAGGAGGGAGATGAATGGGCTGCATGTTTTACGGGACAGACTAATCCGGTCCTGGTTTCATCCCTTTCCATCTGTGGCTGGCACTCCTGCTTCTCGCAGGGAAAAAGTGCCATGCGGTGAAAGCAGGACTGCATTAACCTGTCTTGTAAAAATCCTAGTGAAAAACAACGGTCCTGAATTAGGGCAAAAGAAGAGTTAGATGGGAGAAAGCTGCTTTTGTCCTGGTGAAGTGGTGGGTGAGAGGCCAGGGTAATGGGTCAAAGAAGGGGGAACACAAGCCAAGCAGCAGAGAGTGGCAAAACGCTGCCTAGGATGACCTACAAGTGCCACAAATAGAGCCCCAATACCAGCAAATGACCTACACGTGCCACAAATAGAGCCCCAGTACCAGCAAATGACCTGCACTGCCATGAATAGAGCCCCAGTACCAGCAAATGACTGCACATGCCACAAATAGAGCCCCAGTACCAGCAAATGACTTGCACTGCCATGAATAGAGCCCCAGCGAACAATCTACACGTGCCACAAATAGAGCCCCAGTACCAGCAAATGACCTGCACGTGCCACAAATAGAGCCCCAGTACCAGCAAATGACTGCACGTGCCACAAATAGAGCCCCAGTACCAGCAAATGACTGCACGTGCCACAAATAGAGCCCCAGTACCAGCAAATGACTGCACGTGCCACAAATAGAGCCCCAGTACCAGCAAATGACCTGAGGTGCCACAAATAGAGCCCCAGTACCAGCAAATGACCTGCACGTGCCACGAATAGAGCCCCAATACCAGCAAATGACCTGAGGTGCCACGAATAGAGCCCCAGTACCAGCAAATGACCTGCACGTGCCACGAATAGAGCCCCAATACCAGCAAATGACCTGCACGTGCCACGAATAGAGCCCCAATACCAGCAAATGACCTGAGGTGCCACAAATAGAGCCCCAGTACCAGCAAACGACCTGCA
Organism: Rhinatrema bivittatum; assembly: GCF_901001135.1. Taxonomy (NCBI): domain Eukaryota; kingdom Metazoa; phylum Chordata; class Amphibia; order Gymnophiona; family Rhinatrematidae; genus Rhinatrema; species Rhinatrema bivittatum. Next base: position 482,171,582 of record NC_042618.1, read on the forward strand.
CGTGCCACAAATAGAGCCCCAGTACCAGCAAATGACCTGCACGTGCCACAAATAGAGCCCCAGTACCAGCAAATGACCTGCACGTGCCACGAATAGAGCCCCAGTACCAGCAAATGACTGCACGTGCCACGAATAGAGCCCCAATACCAGCAAATGACCTGCATGTGCCACAAATAGAGCCCCAGTACCAGCAAATGACTGCATGTGCCACGAGTAGAACCCAGTACCAGCAAATGACCTGCATGTGCCACAAATAGAGCCCCAGTACCAGCAAATGACCTGCATGTGCCACAAATAGAGCCCCAGTACCAGCAAATGACTGCACGTGCCACAAATAGAGCCCCAGTACCAGCAAATGACCTGCACGTGCCACAAATAGAGCCCCAGTACCAGCAAATGACCTGCACGTGCCACAAATAGAGCCCCAGTACCAGCAAATGACCTGCACGTGCCACAAATAGAGCCCCAGTACCAGCAAATGACCTGCACGTGCCACAAATAGAGCCCCAGTACCAGCAAATGACTGCACGTGCCACAAATAGAGCCCCAGAACCAGCAAATGACCTGCATGTGCCACAAATAGAGCCCCAGTACCAGCAAATGACCTGCATGTGCCACAAATAGAGCCCCAATACCAGCAAATGACCTGCAAGTGCCACAAATAGAGCCCCAGTACCAGCAAATGACTGCACGTACCACAAATAGAGCCCCAATACCAGCAAATGACTGCACGTGCCACAAATAGAGCCCCAATACCAGCAAATGACTGCACGTGCCACAAATAGAGCCCCAATACCAGCAAATGACTGCATGTGCCACAAATAGAGCCCCAATACCAGCAAATGACCTGAGGTGCCACGAGTAGAGCCCCAATACCAGCAAATGACTGCACGTGCCACAAATAGAGCCCCAGTACCAGCAAATGACCTGCATGTGCCACAAATAGAGCCCCAATACCAGCAAATGACCTGCATGTGCCACAAATAGAGCCCCAGTACCAGCAAATGACCTGCATGTGCCACAAATAGAGCCCCAATACCAGCAAATGACCTGCATGTGCCACAAATAGAGCCCCAGTACCAGCAAATGACCTGCATGTGCCACAAATAGAGCCCCAGTACCAGCAAATGACCTGCATGTGCCACAAATAGAGCCCCAATACCAGCAAATGACCTGAGGTGCCACGAGTAGAGCCCCAATACCAGCAAATGACCTGAGGTGCCACGAGTAGAGCCCCAATACCAGCAAATGACCTGAGGTGCCACGAGTAGAGCCCCAATACCAGCAAATGACCTGAGGTGCCACGAGTAGAGCCCCAATACCAGCAAATGACCTGAGGTGCCACGAGTAGAGCCCCACTACCAGTGAACGACTTGCACTGCCATGAATAGAGTCCCAGCGAACAATCTACACGTGCCACAAATAGAGCCCCAATACCAGCAAATGACCTGAGGTGCCACAAATAGAGCCCCAGTACCAGCAAATGACCTGAGGTGCCACGAGTAGAGCCCCAATACCAGCAAATGACTGCACGTGCCACAAATAGAGCCCCAATACCAGCAAATGACCTGAGGTGCCACGAGTAGAGCCCCACTACCAGCGAACGACTTGCACTGCCATGAATAGATTCCCACTACCAACGAACAACCTGCACGCGCCAAGAAAAAAGTCCCAATACCAGCAAATGACCTGCATGTGCCACGAATAGAGTCCCAATACCAGTGAACAACCTGCACTGCCATGAATAGAGTCCCTCTAGCAACGAACAACCTGCACGTGCCACAAATAGAGCCCCAATATCAGCAAATGACCTGCACATGCCATGAATGGAGCCCCAGTAACAGCGAATGACCTGCACATGCCATGAATGGAGCCCCAGTACCAGCGAACGACTTGCACTTGCCACGAATAGAGCCCCAGTACCAGCGAACGACCTGCACGTTCCATGAAAGAGCCCCAGTACCAGCGAACGACCTGCATGTGCCACGAATGAAGCCCCACTACCAGCGAACAACCTGCAAGTGCCACGAATAGAGCCCCAATACCAGCAAACAACTTGCACTGCCATGAGTAGTGTCCCACTACCAGTGAACGACCTGCACTGCCACGAATAGAGTCCCTCTACCAACGAACAACCTGCACGTGCCACAAATAGAGCCCCAATATCAGCAAATGACCTGCACATGCCATGAATGGAGCCCCAGTAACAGCGAATGACCTGCACATGCCATGAATGGAGCCCCAGTAACAGCGAATGACCTGCACGTGCCATGAATGGAGCCCCAGTAACAGCGAATGACCTGCAGATGCCATGAAAAGAGTCCCAGTACCAGTGATTGACCTGCCTGTGCCATGAATAGAAGAAGATATCTGTTTTTCAGAAGGGACTGTGTTTGACCCTGGCTGCTTTTGGAAAGGTCACCCTCGCTGGCCAGACACAGAACACAGTGACCCCTTCACCCCTGAATGTGGCACCAGTCAAGGTAGATTTTGGAATTAAGGAGGTCTTTTCTCTTTTCTCCCTGGCAGCCGGGCTGGTTTAGCAGGTTGTTCATCCTAAGACTTTCACCATTTAAAACAACCGAGGAGAGACGGTAAGACCTGGAGTCTGCCATGCGGATCCCCACCCCTGTACTGGGTGTTTGGCAATGATCTGATTGGTTTTTTCTCTGCTTCCAGGGGAGGCCTCCAGTAGGATTCCCATTAGGTAGCTGGGAGGGTTTTGGTGCACTTAAATATCCCCGTGGGAAGCTCTGCCCAGACACCTACCCAGGAGAGAAGCCCATATCTGTAGCAGTTTCAGCTGTAACGTCCCACTTATGGATAAAAAGGACTTTTAACAAATCAGTAAACTTATGACTTGACCCCCGGTGCCTTGTCCTGCCTGGTGTGTCCCAGCATCTCATCCCTTGGGATGCTGCAGCTATCACACTTCGCTGCCCGGGCCATAAGCGAGAGCCTTCCCCCATATAAAGCATCCACCTCTGGCATACAGAGTACAAGCCATGGCAGGAGCGCTAGCCGCAGAGCCCCTGAAGATATAGATCAGTTTGTGTGCCCTTGGGAAATGTATATGCTTGTTACTCAAAATGATAGAGAGTCAGAGAGGAACAATCTCAACTGGGCAGCCTGGAAGGGCCAATTGGTCTTTATCTGCCGTAACTTGCTGGCTCATTAGCAGAGGGCCACAGCTTTCCCTTCTGCATTCTGTAAGCTGAGGAGTTAATAACCTGATTTCTGTAGCGCTGAGACCGATCACCTACAAAGGTGCTGAGTGCGGCAGAGCAGAACATAGTAACCTTGTAATGACGGCAGAAAAGGACCAAACGGTCCATCCAGTCTGCCCAGCAAGCTTCTCACAGTAGTAACTGCCGCTCCATGCAGGATACTCCCACGGTTCTCTTAAGGGTAGTAACATGAAGGTCAAGATCTGTAAATGCCTCATCAGGCCTGAAGATGGCAGGAAAGCTACACACAACTAGGAGCAATAACTTTTACAACATTCCCCTGGCAATTTTAGATAATTATTAAGATTCAACGTTTTTCCGATTTATCTCGACCACCCATCCTACTTAACCACTTCCATTATTCCGAATCTAAGTAATTCAGATGCTACTGTGCTGATTCTCCTTGGAGCCCCATGCAGGCATCACTTTTATACATGTAAAGTACGAATACAGCACGGACAGCTGAAGAGATCTTCATCAGAGCCCCTTGTTGATGTGATACTGATACACATAAAGTATGAATACAGCACAGACAGCTGAAGAGCAGATTTTTATCAAAGCCCCCTGCAGGTGTCAGTCACATTGATACACATACAGCATGAATACAGCACAGACAGCTGAAGAGCAAATCTTCATCAAAGCCCCTTGGAGATGTGATACTGATACACATAAAGTATGAATACAGCACAGACAGCTGAAGAGCAGATCGTCATCAAAACCCCATACAGATGTGCCACTGATACACATAAATAATGAATACAGCACTGACGGCTGAAAAGGGGACTCAGAGAAGGAAAACCTTTTACAAGTAAAGAGGATAGAAATACAAACTGCACATTTCTAATGCCAGAGAAGGATGGTGAAATCAGAATTGTGCAATATTAGGTATGAAAAAAAGACAAGGGAGTCAGGTAATTTGTGATTTTAATACTCTGCTGAGGACTCTGCTTTAAACCTGACTTCAGTTCCTGGAGAAGTGAATTTTCCACTTTCAGAAGTTCCTAATTGCTGCGTCCTGTGCAGTGTACGTAAAGTCACTTGAGGGTAATTTTACGTGTGTAAATGGACTTTTGAAACTTGCTACTTTTACATTGTGTAAATCGTTCTGCAAGTTACCCCCGATATGTGAGGTCCTTTCAGCTCCTGTTGGTTTTCTCCACTTCTGCCATTGTCTGTAAGTGCAAGAAGGAAGCTGTTGGTGAGGTTTGTGTTGGGATTGTTCTTGGAACGGTTCCCCTTGCTCAGCCTCCTCTGGGCTATGGCACCACATGAGCCTCCATTCACAGGTACCTGGGGCGTTTCCCCCCCTCCTGAGCGACAGTCCCGGGCCAGGAATCCAGCCTCTGCTGCACGCTCTCACCCAGGTCCTCCCCTGAGCCAGTTTTGCAGTTGTTTGATGTTGTAAAGCCTCTCCATGCCTGTTGTTATCTATAGAACCATTGTGCATTGCATGCTACAGCAAATGCCCCTTTCTTGTCTTTTAAGCTTTAACCAGAAACTTTGTTTTTTTGCTAGGTATTCCCCCAAACATTTCCCCTCTCACCTCCCCATGCAATTCACCCCTCCAGGGGACCCCCACCGCCAGCCCCACCAACAAAACGTCTAGCCTGCCGTTTCCAGAAAGTACGGGCCTGAGTCCGCACAAGGCCTTGAGCTACACTCAGAGCGCACCCAGCGTTCCCGAGCAGTTCCTGGGACCTCCCGCGGTCTGCAGCAGGTAAGTCCCCAACTTCTCGTCTCTCCTTTTTTCTCCTGCTCGCCTGGACAGTGCAGGGCCTAGCCCTCTGCTTTCTTTATACCTAGCAGGAATGGTCTGGATTTTCTCGTCTTGTTTTTTCCCATCAAGACAAGACTACAAAGTCCAGGATACTCTAGGACAGTGGTGTCTCAAAGCAATCCTCGGATGTCCCCCTCGCTGGTCTGGTTAATGAACCTGCATGAGATGGAGAGATATTTATTACCTCGTTTTTATAAACCACAATATCCATAATATGCTCAAAGTGATGAGCATCCCAGAAGACACAGGGATGGTTATTTTCAGCGGCCTGCATACGGTTAAGGTTTGCGTGTGCAAAGTATATGCAGGTGTTAACCAGGGATCCTATGTGCATATGTCCACTTTGAAAATGAGCAGGCGCGTGGGTAGCCCAGCACGGCCCACGCCCCCACATTTCCAGCTGCTCATTCCTTCCAAACTGCACACAGAAAGAGTTTCCCCGTCCCAGCTCCGCCCCCCAGAAAGCCTCTTTCTACCGCGTGGGAAATCGCTGCTACGTACACTTCTACATGCAAAAGCCCGGGGCAATTGTCAAAAGCCAACTTACCCGCACAAAACGGGGTTTAAGATTCCCCCCATGAACTCTCGTAACCATCAATAGAACCACGTCAGTGAAAACTATACATAAATGGGGTCGATATTTAAATGCCGCTTAGGTGAATAACTCACAAGTTATCCGTCTAAATGGCTTAAACTGCATATTGAGCCTCTTGACTTTATCTCACTGAATATCTGGGACAAGTTATCCAGCTAATTGTGGCCGGTTAACTTGTCCACTAAATGTCCTACTGAATATAAACCCCAAACGAAAATAAAATGCTAATTGATTTAAAACATTAAAACAAAATATCATACAAAACCAAATATCAATCATAAAACAAAACGTATCAATGAAAACCAAGAACAACAAAGTTCTAGGCATCCTCTGGAAAGATAGTAAATCATTGTTTAATCGTATCTGCAATGGAAGAGCGCCTTGGGACTGTGCTAGATAAAGCATGATAATCTCACCTCTGAAGTTAACAGGACGTACAAAAATGCCTCCTGAGATGATATCAATGTTCTCACTGGATTATAAGAGTATTAACTGGTCTCTTACCTAGCACGGACGTAATCTCGTCAAAGTTAGAATTCTGAATTTTACATGAAATCTGATTGGTAAGCAATGTAACTCTCGGACTTTGGATTAATATGTTCTCCAATTATATTTCACCCATTAAAGCCCTAGCTGCTGGGTTCTCCTTGAGAAACTCTATTAACGAAGAGCGCATTACAAATGTGTGAGACATTCCTTCCTGGTATATGAACTAGAGTAACAATGTCCACTTAACCAAGCAGAAAGAAGGCCGACCTAAAGACTGCAGCCATTTGTGTGTTCATATTACTCTGAGCTAGCAAACATCTTTTATAGGGAGCTTGCACCTTAAATCATCCCTTGGGGAGATGAATCGTAATCACTGCAGTTTTAGAGGAGCACAGGGAAAACATTTTCATGTCATCTTTGTTTGGCTTAGTTTGGATTTCATTTCATTTGGTTTGAGAATCATTTCATTTTGTTTCTGTTTGGTTTGGTTTGGGTTTTATTTAATTTTATTTTGTTTGGTTTGGGGTTTTTTGTTTCATTTTGTTTGGTTACTTTTTTTTATTTGTTTGGTTTTGTTTTCACTTTTTTCTAGCCTGCGCTAAAACAAAAAATAAAACAAAACTTTGAATTTTGTTAATTTTTGGGTTATTTCCAAACCAAAATGATACAAAACAAAACACATTTAGTTGTTTGCCTGTCATTTTCAAATGACAGCACATCCCTATTGGTATTAATATCTCAGAGAGCTCTACCTTATTATGTAACCATTCTGTGACCTCAGTCAAGCATTGGTTTATTCTGGCAATTTCATCATTTTTGTCTGCCTCTAATGGTACATGGGGCTGAATATCATTAACATAACAATGATATTGTATCTTAAAATCAGAGCTTTTAAATAAATATTAAAAAGCAAGGACAATAAAATAGATCCCTGTGGTATTGCACGTTTAAGCAGGCACAGAGTGAAGGAATACTCTCCCAGTACCTCACCACAGCCTCCCAGTCAGTAATAAACAAAACCAGCTTAAAATCACTTTGCCTAACTCTAATTTGTTTAATCATAATGGCATGGGATTGGGCAGCAGTATCAAAAGGTGAAGAGAGGCCTAATAAAATTCCACACAGTGCATTTTAAATCATCTACTAGTGCAGTCTCTGTAGCACAATAACACCTAACGCCTGACATATAACTGGTTTCATCTAAAAATGCCTGTAACTATGTCCAGCTGATCATCCTAAAACTTTGCCTAAATAAAGATCGTTTGAAACCGGTCTAAAATTCTCAAAATGATTTCTGTCCAAGGAAGATGTTTTAAATATCGGGTGAATAAGCGCCTGCAATCACACCCTCTGACAGAGAAGCTGGAAACCTGCCTCACCCTGTCTAGCAGTCCCTCCTTAGAGGCTTTTATCAGCCCAAAAAAATGCTACCTCTTACATCCTCCAAAATCTCGGTAATCTCTACTTTTCCTACTTCCTGAAACCAAACGAAACATGCGACAGAATTCAAATCTGGGCCCCCTCTTTTCCAACCCCAAGTTTAAGACCCTCAACAAATTTGCATCCATTGGAGCTAGTGCATGCAAACGTACCTTACACTTATTCATGAAGGAAGATTTACTTTTCTTTTAGAATGGTTGCACACAACGTTGTAAGAGTGATTTTCCAATGGGCTGCCTGCCTGATATACGAGTACATATGTCATGCATGCTGGCGGGGGGGGGGGGGGGAGTTTGGATTTTCACATGTTGGAAAATTCAGCTGCACGTGCACGCCAAATGGCAGGTGTAACTTGTGCGGGGATAATTGCTATAAATTGTGTACATATGTGTGTGGCATAAGGAATGTGAGATTTTGGAAATTACACTGTGTATGGGTTAACCTCCCCCCCCCCAAAAAAAATAAGGGGGTCTATAAATGTTTTCATTAAATATCCTGAAGAGCCAAGGGCAACCCAAGGACCAGACTGAGCAGCCCTGCTCTTGCTATGGAAAAACTTGGTGAGCTCAGGCTTATCTGCTCAGCCTGGCTCGCTCCCACTCTGCCCCAAAGCTTTCTTCAGTGGCGGGTAAACATTGCCATGCTGGGAAATGTGGAACACTTTCTGCTCTTCCCTCCAAAAACAATTCTTCATAAAGGAAGAAAACCAGACCCATTTGTGGCTCTGAAGGCAGCCCTTACACAAAGCGAGCAGACGAGCTTTCCTTGGAGCAGTGAAGACAGTGCTAGGCAGGAGCTGCAGACAGTAGGAGCCATTCCCACGCTGCACTGTAAACTACAAAATAAATCCTCAGATGCAGACAAATGTTTAGTGAAAAGAGACCATAAATACTAGAGTGGGGAGCAGAAAACCTCATCATCATAATAAATCTCAGCCATAGAAGTATGAATAATATTAAGGGCACAGCAGATGTCACTTCCACTGATCTAACAGAGCCTTCAGTTCTGAAATATTCTTAGCCTCATAGATACAGAGTGTGAGCATCTTGGTGAGAGAAGGGAGCAATGCCTCGTGCAAACCCATTAGTGTGTCTTTCTGTGTGTGAGTGTGTGTGTGTGTGTCTTAATGAGAGAAAGGGAGGAGGACCCTTGGCCAAGGCAAGGTTGGCGCTACCTATAGGGGCTACCTATAGGCCCTCATCATTGGGAGGTGGATGTAGGCGGCGGAGACCCAACCGGACCTTCACTTGTACCAGCCCACGTTCCCCGCAGGTTGAGCCCTTGGGTGCCGGGGCCGGTAGGACTTAGGAGTGGTTCTCCCAGGAGGCTGGTCTTGAACACATGAGGCATAGGCAGGTCAGGTGGTCCGAAGGTCAGGGCAGGCAGCGAGTAGGAGGTTCCAAGGATGGGCCAGAGGTCGAGGCAGACAGCTGGTAACAGTAACGGTGAACAGGCAGACGGTCAGGGCAGGCGAAGGCGAAATCCAGGGGCGAACTGAGACAGAGAGACGAGAAGTCAGAGCAGGAACAGGAGTACGCGGGACTGAAACACACGGAGGCTGGGACACATGGAGCAACTCATGGGAAAGGGCGTCGGCCCTGATATTCTTGGCGGCTGGCCTGTACTTCACCACGAAGTCGAAGCGGCTAAAAAACAGGGATCAGCGAGCCTGACGGGTGTTCAGGCAGTGGGCATGACAAAGATGCTCCAAGTTCTTATGGTCAGTATAGACCGTGATAGTGTAATGGCCCCCCCTCCAACCACTGTCGCCATTCCTTGAAAGCCAGGAGTTCTTTATCCCTGATGCCATAATTTCTCTCCACTGGAGAGAATTTGCAGGAAAAGTAAGAGCAAGGATGGAATGTTCCCTTAGCAGTGAGTTGCCCATAACTGCCCCGACGGCGATGGAGGAAGCATCGACTTCCAAGATGAAGGGGCGCGTGGGGTCTGGGTGACGGAGGCAAGGCTCCCGAAGGAAGTAAGGCTTGTTTCAAGGTTGCGAAGGTGGTTAGTGCTTCTGCAGGCCATTTTCTGGCATTGGCTCCTTTCCAGGTGAGCACCATGAGCGGCGTGACCAACTGAGAATAGTGAGGGATGAAATGCCTATAGAAATTGGCAAAGCCAAAAATCGTTGCAGGGAACAAAGGCTGGGGCCAGTCCTGGATGCAGGCCACCTTCTCCAGATCCATTCTGAAGCCAGTGCTGGAGACAATATACCCCAGAAAGGGGAGAGATTCTTCTTAAAAAATACACTTTTCCAACTTTGCAGTCTGTGGGCGCGCAGGCGTTGAGGACTTGTCAGACGTCGCAACGGTGGGATTGGAGATCCTATGGGAAGACGAGGACATCATCAAGATAGACCACCATGCTAGTGTAGACTAAGTCCCAAAAGATCTCGTTCATCATCGATTGGAATACCACGGGGACATTGCATAGTCCGAACGGCATTACCAGATATTCGTAGTGGCCATCTTGGGTGTTAAACATGGTCTTCCACTTGTCCCCAGGTTTAATCTGAACCAGGTTATATGCCCCTCAGAGGTCCAGTTTGGTGAAGATTCGGTCTCCCTCAAGCGGTCCAATAACTCTGGGATGAAAGGCAAGGGGTACCGGTCCTTTATGATTATGGCGTTAAGCCCCCGGTAGTCGATGCAGGGCCGAAGGGAGCCATCTTTCTTAGCAACAAAGAAGAAGCCGGCCCCTGCCAGTGAGATTGAGGGGCAAATGAACCCCCTCTCCAGATTCTCCTGAACCTCAGGCAGGGACAGGGGTACATCCTTCCCCGTGGAGAGATGCTATGGGAATCAAGTCGATTGCACAGTCAAACGACCTTTGTTCTGGCAAGATTTCCGCGCTCTCCTTGCAGAAGTCATCGGCGTAGGAGGTGTACTACGGAGGTAAGCCCAGAGAAGCTGTGGCAAGCAGCAAGGGAGGGCACGCAACAGGAAGAAGACATTCCCAGTGGCACCAGGGGCCCCATTTAACCAACTGGAGCTTCTCCCAGTCAATAACAGGAGAGTGCTGCAGGAGCCAAGGCAGTCCGAGGATGAAATTTATTTATTTATTTAAGGTTTTTATATACCGGCATTCATGATAAAATCACATCATGCTGGTTTACATTAAAACAGTGGTGCATAGAAAGAAAAAACAAACTGGAACTGTAGTGCGGAAGAAAGCAGTTGCAAAAAACAGGGATGCTTAAACTGGGAGAGGAAGGAAAAAGTAAAGGTTAATAGCATTTTAAATATTTACAACGAACAGTTAAATGAGCTGGTTGTGTTATAGAACTTGAAGTTGAAGGACATTAGCTGGAGTCCGGGAAAGCTTGTTTGAAGAGCCAAGTCTTAAGTCTCTTCCTGAAGGTTGGGAGGCAGGGTTCCTGTCTTAGGTCTGGGGGGGATGGAATTCCATAAAGGGGGACCGGCGGTAGAGAGGGCCCGATCTCTCAAGGTAATATGTCTAGTGGCTTTGGTTGGAGGAACCTGGAGTGAACCTCTATATGCATCTCTGGTAGGTCTTGAAGAATTGTGTAAGAGGAGAGGAATTTGCAGGTCGATAGAAGTATGTTGATGAATGATTTTGTAGATAACGGAGATGGATTTGTAGAGAATTCTGAAGTGTACTGGCAGCCAATGAAGGCTTTTTAGGATAGGGGAGATGTGATCTCTTCTTCTGGTGTTTGTTAATATTCGTGCTGCCGCATTTTGTACCATCTGAAGCGGTTTGGTATAGGAGGAAAGGAGACCTAGTAGGATAGAATTGCAATAGTCTAACTTTGAGGAAACTAATGCCTGAAGGATTGTTCTAAAGTCCTGCAAGTGAAAGAGAGGTCTTATCCTTTTCAAGACTTGGAGTTTGTGAAAACAGTCTTTGGTAGTTTTGTTGATAGAAGCTTTCAAATTCATCCGATTGTCAATTAAAACTCCAAGGTCTCTCAGTTGCGTGGATTGTGGGATGCCAGGGTGAGTGGAAGTGATGTTACTGTTCTCGGGAGAGATGAGCAGGAGTTCAGTTTTGGATGAATTTAATACTAAGTTTAGACTAGTGAGGAGGAGTTTGATTTGTTGGTGGCAGTTTTCCCAGTGATCTAGTGTTTTCAAGTATGTGTCTTTAACAGGGATTATTATCTGAATATCGTCCGCCCTATCAGCAGCTGCTGCTGCTGATAGGGTGGACAGCCCTTTCAATAACGTGAAAAGTCAGCTCTTCATAGTGCAACATGCCAGTCCGGAGGCAGATGGGAAGAGTGATCTTGATGATCCTCCCTGGGAGCGGGTCGCCCGATATGGAGGAGATCACCAACGAGGTGCTTCACGGTTCCGTCAACCATGTCTTTCAAAATAAAGTTTCCCCCTGCACCTGAGTCCAGGAGGGCCAGGGTAGGAAACACATACTGGTCTATAAGTATGGCCACTGGGAGCACAAGTTGGGGAGCGGGCTTTGTGAAACCTAGAACAACCTCCCCAGCTGGTTCTAGGCCTGGAAGTTTCCCAGCCTCTCCAGGCATCGGGCCAGGAAATGCTCCTTCCCCGTGCAGTATAAGCATAGGCCCATGGTTCGGCAGCACTGCCTCTCGTCAGGGGGGCTTCATCCCAATTGCATGGGCTCCTCCTGCCGTGTAGCCCCGGACGCAGGCAGAGTCCCCATCAGGGGTCTGGAGAAGGACACTGCCAAAGGGACAGGTCTACGGGACGCCCATAACTCTCGGGTGCACTACTGGAGGCGTCGATCAATCCGGGCGGCCAGATCAATAAGGGCATCCATAGATTCTGTCTGCCAGTTCATCCTTAATGTGGGGGGACAGCCCCTCCAGGAAGATGCTCCTTAGGCTGTCCTTCCACTAGTTTAACTCAGTGTCCATGGTACGAAATTCAATGGCGTAGTTTGACCATGGCCACGTCCCCTGGCAGAGGTGGAGGATATCAAAGCCAGTGGCAGCCAGCCGATCAGGCTCGTTGAAGGTCTGTTTGAAGACCTGAACAAAACATTGCAGATCCTGAAGGAGTGGGTCCCCCCCGTTCCCATAGCGGGGAAGCCCAGGCCAAGGCTTTGCTGTCGAGGAGGGAGAGGATGAAGGTGGTCTTCACGGTATCCAAAGGAAACTACGCAGGCTGAAGCGTGAAATGCATGAGGCATTGATTAAGAAATCCCCAGCAATGCTTGGGGTCGCCCGCATACCGAGGAGGAGCCAGTAACCGGAGAGAGGACGCCGAGGGTGCCGGTGAGGCTGGAGGCGTAGCCGCAGCGGCAGAGGCATCAAAGTGGGCATTCAGGCGCTGCAAGGAGGCTGCCAATGACTCAAACAATTGCTGCTGCTGCTGAATTTTCAACGCCAGGCCCGGAATAGCCTGGAGACCGGAAAGATCTGCCGGGTCCATGGCCTCAGCAACCTGTTGCGTCTGGAGGTGGACCCTTGGCCGAGGAGAGATTGGTGCTACCTATAGGGGCTACCTATAGGCCCTCATCATCGGGAGGCGGATGTAGGCGGCGGAGACCCAACCGGACCTTCACTTATACCCCCGATTCACTTATAACCCCGATTCACTTATAACCCCGATTCTAAAGAAACTCCACTGGCTCCCAGTCAAATTTAGAATCATCTACAAAATCTTAGCAATCACCCATAAAGCCATCTTCAACAACACTCCTCTGGACCTCAAAATTCCACTTCAACTTCACACTTCATCCCGCCTGCTAAGATTAGCACAAAAAGGCACCTTACAAGCTCCTCCCATTAAGTCATCTTTAAGGAAAAGAGCTCTATCCACTGCAGGCCCCAAACAATGGAACCTGCTTCCTCCTGAGCTCAGATTGATACAATGCCCTACCACGTTCAAGAAAAGACTTAAGACTTGGTTGTTCGGCCAGGCATTCCCATAACTTCCTGAATCACCACATATCCCACACAAACTGTCACAGACTTTTGCCTCCACAGACATTCTCATCCTACATCCTCCACAGACTGTCACAGACAATCGCTATTCATGACCAAAGTTTATGGTTACTTAGTTACAGTAAATTCTTCCCCTTCCTCCATTAGTTAACTTCCCTCCTTTTTTAGCTTGTTAACCTCTTCTCCAATTTGTTGTAACCACACACATTGTTCGTTGCCCAGTTATGTTCTCCAAGTTGTTCATCTCCTTTGTTCATTGTAAGACACAGTTGTCATTATCTTCTAATTGTTGTAATGTAAACCGGAATGATAAGTAACTCTGTCACTTGAACTTCGGTATAAAAAAGTTATAAATAAATAAATAAATACCAGCCCACGTTCCCCGCAGGTTGAGCCCTTGGGTGCCGGGGCCGGCAGGACTTAGAAGCGGGTCTCCCAGGAGGCTGGTCTTGAACACATGAGGCGTAGGCAGGTCAGGTGGTCCAAAGGTCAGGGCAGGCAGCAAGTAGGAGGATCCAAGGACAGGCCAGAGGTCGAGGCAGGCAGCTGGTAGCAGAAACGGTGAACAGGCAGACGGTCAGGGCAGGCAGCAGGTGAAGGCGAAATCCAGGGGCGAACTGAGACAGGAACCGGGAGAGGAAGACAGGGGGACGAGAAGTTGGAGCAGGAACAGGAGTACATGGGACTGGAACACACGGAGGCTGAAACACACGGAGCAACTCGCGGCTCTAGGCAGAGTGAGACCTGTTGCTGAGGCGAAGGTAAGGCAACAGGAGCTGCCTTAAATAGGTCCCAGGGTGGGCTGCACATCCGGGTCCCACGGGAGGTGTCTTCTGCTGCGGCCCCTTTAAGAAGGTGGAAGTGCTGTGCGCTTGCTTCTAGAGGTGGCCGCGGCTGGCAGTGCAGTGGCGGTGGGGCCAGCTCCCCCCCGCGCCGAGGGAGGAAGAGGCCCTGCCGTACGAGAGCGACGGAGTGGGCCCGGAGCTGCCCGGGGGGTAAGTGTGGCCGGTCGTGGCGTCCCGCGGCCGGCTACCACAACACTGACACACCTATTTGGTTGGACACTGTTGCTATCCCATTAGATTTACATTCCAGGGTTTCCTGCGGGGGGGGGGGGGGTCCTTTCAAGGCCCTCACATTGCTCTTTACTTTTCCCACACAGCACTGATAATCTCAGCATTAGAGAATAATGAAGACACTACTCAGTGAGAGTTGTTTTCTGGTTTTCAACATTTCTCTTGACTGATAAAGTGCTGTGATGTGCTTTAAAGTCTTTACAGCTGTGCACTTCAGTTTCAAGATGATACAAGTGCTTTCGGTAAGTTTGTGACTTCCTGCGGTCTTTCTTAAGCTCAAATGTCTTTCCAGGTTTAGTTAGCTCCTTCAGATACAGGACATCTTCCCTCCCATTGCAATACAGAGTACTCATACTAGTTGAGCCCTATATTAGCTCATACTAGTTGAGCCCTATATTAGCCCTGTATTAGTACTCATACTAGTTGAGCCCTATATTAGCTCATACTAGTTGAGCCCTATATTAGCCCTGTATTAGTACTCATACTAGTTGAGCCCTATATTAGCTCATACTAGTTGAGCCCTATATTAGCCCTGTATTAGTACTCATACTAGTTGAGCCCTATATTAGCAAGGCTGATAGCTGTTTCTCCTCTTTCTCCTCATCCTCAGGAGCTATTCATGGGCCATTGATGTGTTCCATCTCCTCGCCTCTCTCTGCTTCCTCTTTTCTGTCAGGATGGCTGGAGTTCATCCTTTCCTTGGCTTCTGGTGATCTCAGGTTGCACTTGCAAGAAAGGAACCTCTCCCATTTGTTACTAGAGAAACTCAAAACAGCTTAGCGGAATCCAAAAGCATTTAGAACGCCAAACTCAAGAATATTAAAGGTGGCAAAACAAAGTTCTCCATGGAGCTTAAAGTTGAGACTTAGAAAAATGAGAGCACGGCTTATGATATGCTTCCTCCTCGAAAGCAAACAAGGATCCTGGAGAGAAAAATGGTGATCTGTCTGGGAAAACACTGGGGACGTTACCATTGCTCGCTATCACATGGGGGAGCTGCAAACCCAGTAAACATCAACCTGTCTTCCCCCCAGACCTCAATGGTATATTCCTGTCCAAGGATTAGTAGGGGACCCACAGGATTCCTACGTTGTATTTTCATTTTATGTGCTGTGATGAGCCACAAATGTGATAGCGAGGTCCATTCTAAGATTCTGGGCCTTGTGGTGAGTGACGAGCTGGGCTCAGTTCCTGGAGAAGCAGCATCCACAGCACCTGGAGAAGAAGACGTCCCTGCTGTCACTCAAATGCGATGTCTGCTGGCCAGACGCAGGGCAGCACTTTCTGAAAGCAGCCGCTGCCTGCAGCCTTTCTCCGAGGACTGGCACATAATGACTGAGCTGGGGGGGGGGGTGGGGGGGGTAATAAAACTGGAGAACAAATCCCTGGGAAGTTATGGTGCGGCCGGTTCTGACTGAGCTGGAAGCCCAAAGGAGCAGGAGCAACGTGCAGAGCCAAAAAAGAAGTACGTTCTAGAGCCTTGTAACTGCGAAATGGATGGAAGCAGAGAAGGGAAGGGCGGGCTTGTGCAGGGCATTCAGCCTGTGCTTCTCTTCTGCATCGGGCTGGGTTTGGAGGCTGCTGAACTGCTTTTTATGTTTTATGAAGGTTCACGCGGTGTTGATTTGTAATTTTTCATGGCTTTTTTAAAATCCATAATCAGCCTTGAGTGGTTATAATAAGGTGGAATATCAAATTTGATATTAATAAAGAAAATAAATAATAAAGAAAGCAATGTCACACTGTGATATTCAGGGAAGGGATGAGCTGATGAGATGGTGAATGAAACTGGCAGGAAATATAAGCCAAGCACTCCAGGGGCTGGGCAGAGAGCTTGAAGCGCACTCGTAGCTGTAAGGGTGCCTGCAGCACAGTGCTTGTTAATTAATTAATAATTCTACACCTAATCCCAGAGCGGGCTACAATAAAACTCAGCCATGTTCGTACAAACCGCAGTCTAGAAATGTACAAACTCCCAGACGTCCTGGAATAGGGGAAACTTCAGTGGTCTGGGGAGGTCTAAAGTTTGTGTCTACAAGGTACAAATCACCCGCAGACTCATTTTCAAAGTGAATTTCCTCACATTAGTGTGTACATGTGGAAAGCAGCGTGACACTCGCACGCACAGTAAGCCCCGACTCCACCCTCCTCTCACTGAACACACACAGAATCCCCCCCCCCCCCGGGGCACTTTTCAAAAGCCCAGTTACATGCATAAACCCATGTTATATGTGTATAAATGCATTTGAAAATGTATCTCCTACAGTAAAACCACATTAACCCCCCCCCACCACCACACACACAGCCCTCCCCTTTCCTAATGTACAACAATCCACCTTTTAAAAATGATTCCAACCACCCAATCTTTCCCTTTTCCCACTGTAAGCCCCCTTCATCAGGAGTCACAGTCAGGGGCTGCAGGGGATGTGAGCGATCCTTTTGCAGCCCCAGAAAAGATCAAAGCACAAAGCTCAACCAATCAGGAGGCAGAAAAATCTGGGAGTCCCAAGGGGAGACTTAACACTTATTTGGGGAAGAATTACAGGTCCACAACAGAATATAAAATTTATGGTAAAGTCCAAAAGAATCAAAGAACAGACAGAGCCAACTTACAGTAGGGAAAAGAACCAACTTCACGAACACATGGGTCCAAACAAAATGCAAACAGCTTCTAACTGCCAAAGCTGCAACTCTATCACAGAAGCGACTCACAGTTTTTTCCAAACTGTGGGCATCCCTACACCAGAGAGAGAAATCCCCACACTTCAGAGGAATGCTCGCCTTCCCAGGAACCCTTCCTTGGCTTCCTTAACACACTCAGGCTTCAAATTCACAAAAATCCTCAGAGCCACTCGCATTGCTTCACCAGGCTGCAAGCCTCATAGCCACTTGCATTGCTTCACCAGGCTGCAAGCCTCAGCCTGCATCACTTTCCACTCCAGGTGCCTGACTCGTAGGAGTCTGAGCCCAGCTAACCCCAAGTGCTTGCGGAAACCCCTCTCTTAACTACCTCCCAAGTTAGGTAGTGACTCTCTTAACTACCTCCCAAGGGAGGGAAATCCTTGTCACTCCACACATGTGCTCACACATCCCAAAACCTCCCACCTCTGGAAAGTTCCTCTCTTAACTACCTCCCAAGGGAGGGAAATCCTTGTCACTCCACACATGTGCTCACACATCCCAAAACCTCCCACCTCTGGAAAGTTCCTCATTTTAACCAAGACATTGTTACACTTTACAATAAGGCCTGAGCTCCCTTACACCATAAACCAGCCAGCCACTCACTCCTGCTTCTCAGTGCAAAAATAAAGAATAGCATCGCTTCTCCAGCCAGTGAGGTGAGAAAGACAACTTGAAACGCAAAGCACAAAGCCTGCCTTGCAGTGAGAGATAAAAAAGGGGGGAGGGATCCTGAGATTTGAGGAGGTTCAATCCCAATCAAGGCATGTGAGGGGAGGGGGAGAGGCCGATGAGGAGGATATTGCAGTAATTAATGCTAGAAATGGAAGATGGATGGCTTCTGCTGCTAGCAGCAAGACCTCGACAGAGGAGACATGAGAAGTGAAGAAGGTCAGCGCATTAAATAGCAGACAGCAGGTGTGAGAATATCTGGCAGGCTGCGGTGATAGTTAATGAGCAGCTGGATCTGTCTGGCAGGCTGTGGTGATAGTTAATGAGCAGCTGGATCTGTCTGGCAGGCTGTGATGATAGTTAATGAATAGCTGGATATATCTGGCAGGCTGCGGTGATAGTTAATGAGCAGCTGGATCTGTCTGGCAGGCTGTGATGATAGTTAATGAATAGCTGGATATATCTGGCAGGCTGCGGTGATAGTTAATGAGCAGCTGGATCTGTCTGGCAGGCTGCGGTGATAGTTAATGAGCAGCTGGATGTGTCTGGCAGGCTGTGGTGATAGTTAATGAGCAGCTGGATCTGTCTGGCAGGCTGTGGTGATAGTTAATGAGCAGCTGGATACATCTGGCAGGCTATGATGATAGTTAATGAATAGCTGGATATATCTGGCAGGCTGCGGTGATAGTTAATGAGCAGCTGGATCTGTCTGGCAGGCTGCGGTGATAGTTAATGAGCAGCTGGATGTGTCTGGCAGGCTGTGGTGATAGTTAATGAGCAGCTGGATCTGTCTGGCAGGCTGTGGTGATAGTTAATGAGCAGCTGGATACATCTGGCAGGCTATGATGATAGTTAATGAGAAGCTGGATGTGTCTGGCAGGCTGTGATGATAGTTAATGAGCAGCTGGATCTATCTGGCAGGGTGCAGTGGTAGTTAATGAGCAGCTGGATCTATCTGGCAGGCTGCAGTGATAGTTAATGAGCAGCTGGATACATCTGGCAGGCTATGATGATAGTTAATGAGAAGCTGGATGTGTCTGGCAGGCTGTGATGATAGTTAATGAGCAGCTGGATCTATCTGGCAGGGTGCAGTGGTAGTTAATGAGCAGCTGGATCTATCTGGCAGGCTGCAGTGATAGTTAATGAGCAGCTGGATACATCTGGCAGGCTATGATGATAGTTAATGAGAAGCTGGATGTGTCTGGCCGGCTGTGATGATAGTTAATGAGCAGATAGATGTGTCTGGCAGGCTGTGATGATAGTTAATGAGCAGCTGGATACGTCTGGCAGGCTGTGATGATAGTTAATGAGAAGCTGCATGTGTCTGGCAGGCTGTGATGATAGTTAATGAGCAGCTAGATGTGTCTGGCAGGCTGTGATGATAGTTAATGAGCAGCTGGATGTGTCTGGCAGGCTGTGATGATAGTTAATGAGCAGCTGGGTCTGTCTGGCAGGCTGCAGTGATAGTTAATGAGCAGCTGGATGTGTCTGGCAGGCTGTGATGATAGTTAATGAGTAGCTGGATATGTCTGGCAGGCTGTGATAGTTAATGAATAGCTGGATATATCTGGCAGGCTGTGGTGATAGTTAATGAGTACCTGGGTCTGTCTGGCAGGCTGCGGTGATAGTTAATGAACAGGTGGATCTGTCTGGCAGGTTGCGGTGATAGTTAATGAATAGCTGGATGTGTCTGGCAGGCTGTGATAGTTAATGAGTAGCTGGATATGTCTGGCAGGCTGTGATAATTAATGAATAGCTGGATATATCTGGCAGGCTGTGGTGATAGTTAATGAGTAGCTGGATATGTCTGGCAGGCTGTGATAGTTAATGAGTAGCTGGATATGTCTGGCAGGCTGTGGTGATAGTTAATGAGCAGCTGGGTCTGTCTGGCAGGCTGCAGTGATAGTTAATGAGTAGCTGGATATATCTGGCAGGCTGTGGTGATAGTTAATGAGTAGCTGGATATGTCTGGCAGGCTGTGATAGTTAATGAGTAGCTGGATATATCTGGCAGGCTGTGGTGATAGTTAATGAGTAGCTGGATATGTCTGGCAGGCTGTGGTGATAGTTAATGAGTAGCTGGATATATCTGGCAGGCTGTGGTGATAGTTAATGAGTAGCTGGATATATCTGGCAGGCTGTGGTGATAGTTAATGAGTAGCTGGATATGTCTGGCAGGCTGTGATAGTTAATGAGTAGCTGGATATGTCTGGCAGGCTGTGATGATAGTTAATGAGCAGCTGGATATGTCTGGCAGGCTGTGATAGTTAATGAGTAGCTGGATATATCTGGCAGGCTGTGGTGATAGTTAATGAGAAGCTGGATATATCTGGCAGGCTGTGGTGATAGTTAATGAGTAGCTGGATATGTCTGGCAGGCTGTGATAATTAATGAGTAGCTGGATATATCTGGCAGGCTGTGGTGATAGTTAATGAGTAGCTGGATATGTCTGGCAGGCTGTGATAGTTAATGAGTAGCTGGATATGTCTGGCAGGCTGTGATAGTTAATGAGTAGCTGGATATATCTGGCAGGCTGTGGTGATAGTTAATGAGTAGCTGGATATGTCTGGCAGGCTGTGATAATTAATGAGTAGCTGGATATATCTGGCAGGCTGTGGTGATAGTTAATGAGTAGCTGGATATGTCTGGCAGGCTGTGATAGTTAATGAGTAGCTGGATATGTCTGGCAGGCTGTGATAGTTAATGAATAGCTGGATATATCTGGCAGGCTGTGGTGATAGTTAATGAGTAGCTGGATATGTCTGGCAGGCTGTGATAATTAATGAGTAGCTGGATATATCTGGCAGGCTGTGGTGATAGTTAATGAGTAGCTGGATATGTCTGGCAGGCTGTGATAATTAATGAGTAGCTGGATATATCTGGCAGGCTGTGGTGATAGTTAATGAGTAGCTGGATATGTCTGGCAGGCTGTGATAGTTAACGAGTAGCTGGATATGTCTGGCAGGCTGTGATAGTTAATGAATAGCTGGATATATCTGGCAGGCTGTGGTGATAGTTAATGAGTAGCTGGATATGTCTGGCAGGCTGTGATAATTAATGAGTAGCTGGATATGTCTGGCAGGCTGTGATAATTAATGAGTAGCTGGATCTGTCTGGCAGGCTGTGATAGTTAATGAGTAGCTGGATATGTCTGGCAGGCTGTGATAATTAATGAGTAGCTGGATATATCTGTCAGGCTGTGGTGATAGTTAATGAGTAGCTGGATATATCTGGCAGGCTGTGGTGATAGTTAATGAGTAGCTGGATATGTCTGGCAGGCTGTGATAATTAATGAATAGCTGGATATATCTGGCAGGCTGTGGTGATAGTTAATGAGTAGCTGGATCTGTCTGGCAGGCTGTGATAATTAATGAGTAGCTGGATATGTCTGGCAGGCTGTGGTGATAGTTAATGAGTAGCTGCATCTGTCTGGCAGGCTGTGATAATTAATGAGTAGCTGGATATATCTGGCAGGCTGTGGTGATAGTTAATGAGCAGCTGGGTCTGTCTGGCAGGCTGTGATAATTAATGAATAGCTGGATATATCTGGCAGGCTGTGGTGATAGTTAATGAGTAGCTGGATCTGTCTGGCAGGCTGTGATAGTTAATGAGTAGCTGGATCTGTCTGGCAGGCTGTGATAATTAATGAGTAGCTGGATATATCTGGCAGGCTGTGGTGATAGTTAATGAGCAGCTGGGTCTGTCTGGCAGGCTGTGATAGTTAATGAGTAGCTGGGTCTGTCTCGCAGGCTGTGATAGTTAATGAGAAGCTGGATGTGTCTGGCAGGCTGTGATGATAGTTAATGAATAGCTGGATATATCTGGCAGGCTGTGATAGTTAATGAATAGCTGGATCTGTCTGGCAGGCTGTGATGATAGTTAATGAGTAGCTGGGTCTGTCTGGCAGGCTGTGGTGATAGTTAATGAACAGGTGGGTCTGTCTGGCAGGCTGTGATGATAGTTAATGAGTAGCTGGATATATCTGGCAGGCTGTGGTGATAGTTAATGAGTAGCTGGATCTGTCTGGCAGGCTGTGATAATTAATGAGTAGCTGGATCTGTCTGGCAGGCTGTGATAGTTAATGAGTAGCTGGATCTGTCTGGCAGGCTGTGATAATTAATGAGTAGCTGGATATATCTGGCAGGCTGTGGTGATAGTTAATGAGCAGCTGGGTCTGTCTGGCAGGCTGTGATAGTTAATGAGTAGCTGGGTCTGTCTCGCAGGCTGTGATAGTTAATGAGAAGCTGGATGTGTCTGGCAGGCTGTGATGATAGTTAATGAATAGCTGGATATATCTGGCAGGCTGTGATAGTTAATGAATAGCTGGATCTGTCTGGCAGGCTGTGATGATAGTTAATGAGCTGCTAGGTCTGTCTGGCAGGCTGCAGTGATAGTTAATGAGCAGCTGGGTCTGTCTGGCAGGCTGTGATGATAGTTAATGAGTAGCTGGATATGTCTGGCAGGCTGTGATAGTTAATGAGTAGCTGGATATGTCTGGCAGGCTGTGATAATTAATGAATAGCTGGGTCTGTCTGGCAGGCTGTGGTGATAGTTAATGAGCAGCTGGGTCTGTCTGGCAGGCTGTGATGATAGTTAATGAGTAGCTGGATATGTCTGGCAGGCTGTGATAATTAATGAGTAGCTGGATCTGTCTGGCAGGCTGTGATAGTTAATGAGTAGCTGGATATGTCTGGCAGGCTGTGATAATTAATGAGTAGCTGGATCTGTCTGGCAGGCTGTGATAGTTAATGAATAGCTGGATATATCTGGCAGGCTGTGATGATAGTTAATGAGCAGCTGGGTCTGTCTGGCAGGCTGTGATGATAGTTAATGAGCAGCTGGATACGTCTGGCAGGCTGTGATGATAGTTAATGAGCAGCTGGATGTGTCTGGCAGGCTGTGATGATAGTTAATGAGAAGCTGGATGTGTCTGGCAGGCTGTGATGATAGTTAATGAGCAGCTGGATACGTCTGGCAGGCTGTGATGATAGTTAATGAGCAGCTGGATGTGTCTGGCAGGCTGTGATGATAGTTAATGAGCAGCTGGATACGTCTGGCAGGCTGTGATGATAGTTAATGAGCAGCTGGATGTGTCTGGCAGGCTGTGATGATAGTTAATGAGAAGCTGGATGTGTCTGGCAGGCTGTGATGATAGTTAATGAGCAGCTGGATGTGTCTGGCAGGCTGTGATGATAGTTAATGAGCAGCTGGATACGTCTGGCAGGCTGTGATGATAGTTAATGAGCAGCTGGATGTGTCTGGCAGGCTGTGATGATAGTTAATGAGCAGCTGGATACGTCTGGCAAGCTGTGATGATAGTTAATGAGAAGCTGGATGTGTCTGGCAGGCTGCCTGCTCTGTAATAACTAGAAGTCCTACTTTTTACAGAATGTCTGCTCACTTAACTGGGTCTGATTAGCAGGCTCTGCAGGGGATCTCAGGGACCACATGTTGTTGCAAGAGCTGTGCTAATGTGCGGGCCGATACAGAAAACAGCACGGGAGAGCCAGCGAGCGCCCGCTCTCCCGATGCGAGCACAGGCCACTCTCCTGGGCGTGCGATTCAGGAAGCCCAGGTATGCTTACTAGGGCCTGCGGTAAAAAGAGGCACTAGGTGCACTAGCGCGTCCCTAGCGCCTCCTTTTTGACAGAAGCGGCGGCTGTCAGCGGGTTTGACAGCTGACACTCAATTTTAGCGGCATCGGCTCTCGAACCCGCTGACAGCCACGGGTTCGGAAAACGGACGCCGGCTACATTGAGCGTCCATCTTCCAACCCGCGGGCCGCGGGAAAATTTTAAAAATTTTTTTACTTTTGGGGCCTCCGACTTAATATCGCCATGATATTAAGTCGGAGGGTGTACAGAAAAGCAGTTTTTTCTGCTTTTCTGAACACTTTCCCAGTGCAGCCTTTGGACTTGGCTGCACATTTTACTTGCTGGATCGCACGGTAGTTAGACTGTGGATAGACATGGGAAGGGTGGGAGATGCTGGGTAGTTAGACTGTGGATAGACATGGGAAGGGTGGGAGATGCTGGGTAGTTAGACTGTGGATAGACATGGGAAGGGTGGGAGATGCTGGGTAGTTAGACTGTGGATAGACATGGGAAGGGTGGGAGATGCTGGGTAGTTAGACTGTGGATAGACATGGGAAGGGTGGGAGATGCTGGGTAGTTAGACTGTGGATAGACATGGGAAGGGTGGGAGATGCTGGGTAGTTAGACTGTGGATAGACATGGGAAGGGTGGGAGATGCTGGGTAGTTAGACTGTGGATAGACATGGGAAGGGTGGGAGATGCTGGGTAGTTAGACTGTGGATAGACATGGGAAGGGTGGGAGATGCTGGGTAGTTAGACTGTGGATAGACATGGGAAGGGTGGGAGATGCTGGGTAGTTAGACTGTGGATAGACATGGGAAGGGTGGGAGATGCTGGGTAGTTAGACTGTGGATAGACATGGGAAGGGTGGGAGATGCTGGGTAGTTAGACTGTGGATAGACATGGGAAGGGTGGGAGATGCTGGGTAGTTAGACTGTGGATAGACATGGGAAGGGTGGGAGATGCTGTGTGAAAAAATACAGAAAAAATAGCACTTAATATACATTTCTACTATGTTAATGAAAAAAACTTAAGACAGCTTTGGCCTGTTCAATTCTTTGTTTTCCAGCTGTGGAACACCATTTAACCAGCAAAATCCTGGCGATGCGGTAGTGGACAGAGCAGACGGAGCAGCAGTTTCACTAAACAGAGCAGGTAATTATTCAGCAGTAAAAGGAGCTTCTATTGAAAGAGAGGCCAGGGGACGGGGAGGACAGTGCTAAGTCGCTCCCGTTTGGCTGCCCCTACAAACAGCAGGTGCAAAGTCTGAGGATGCTTTTAGCGTGGAACAACCCGGGCCATTCAGAATCGTTCCCTTATTATTAAAACAGCAGTGCCATCAAGAAAAATTCTGAGCAAGGTGTTGCATAGTGCTGTTAGGTCTTGGGTGGTTGTCAGGTGGTTCTTGGCAAACATTAATGTTAAGTGCCTGGGGAATTTGTTGACTGTCCCTATGGGATACTTTGACTTGGAAATGGTTAAAGAGGACATCGCGCAGTGACTGCCTGGATAATAGAGCAAGGGTAGGTAACTCTGGTTCTGCAGTACAGCAAAGAAGTCTGGTTTTCAGGATATCCACAATGAATATGTATGAGATATATTTGCATGCACTGCCTCCATTGCATGTAAATATATCTCATGAATATCCATTATGGATATCCTGAAAACCAGATCTGTTTGTGGCTCTGCATGACTGGCATTACCTACCTTGTAATAGTCTGCACTGTTTTGAATTCTTAATAAAATATTAAGAGCATATATCATGGTGGCTTGAGAGTTATCATTCTGATTTCAATTCAATGCAGACTTCATCATTCTTAAATTATTTTTCTAGCGAATTTTGTAGTCGATGTGATGGATGTTGAATCGACAGTTTTCTGTTTCCCATTTCTCCATGGACTTGGTACAGCTCAGACATTGATAGGGGGATAGATGGATTGATTGGAAATGCAATCTCTGAACACATTTCATTATTGGCGTCTCTGCTGGGAATACCGATGGATGTCTTGCAAATGATGGTTTTAGTCATGTCAACCTCTTTCCAATGGGAACCGGCTGAGACCACTACTTTGCCCAGCACTACTGTTGGCCACCAAATAAATTTTCAGTCACTAACAGCCTGGTCCTAGTTATCCACTATGACACCTAGATCTCTTTCTTGGGTTGTAGCACCTAATATGGAACCCAACATTGTGTAATTATAGCATGGGTTATTTTTCCCTATATGCATCACCTTGCACTTATCCACATTAAATTTCATCTGCCATTTGGATGCCCAATTTTCCAGTCTTACAAGGTCTTCCTGCAATTTATCACAATCTGCTTGTGATTTAACTACTCTGAACAATTTTGTGTCATCTGCAAATTTGATTATCTCACTCGTCGTATTTCTTTACAGACCATTTATAAATATATTGAAAAATAAGGGTCCCAATACAGATCCCTGAGGCACTCCACTGTCCACTCCCTTCCACTGAGAAAATTGCCCATTTAATCCTACTCTCTGTTTCCTGTCTTTTAGCCAGTTTGCAATCCACGAAAGGACATCGCCACCTATCCCATGACTTTTTACTTTTCCTAGAAGCCTCTCATGAGGAACTTTGTCAAACGCCTTCTGAAAATCCAAGTATAAGAGACTGGGGAATAAGAGCTGGGATCCAGGTGGGGATAATCAGATCAGGTCCATGTCTCCAGGAGAAAGGCAGCTCCTGTAATGTAAGAACATAAGAACATGCCATACTGGGTCAGACCAAGGGTCCATCAAGCTCAGCATCCTGTTTCCAACAGTGGCCAATCCAGGCCATAAGAACGTTGCAAGAACCCAAAAACTAAGTCTATTCCATGTTACCATTGCTAATGGCAGTGGCTATTCTCTAAGTGAACTTAATAGCAGGTAATGGACTTCTCCTCCAAGAACTTATCCAATCCTTTTTTAAACACAGTTACACTAACTGCACTAACCGCATCCTCTGGCAACAAATTCCAGAGTTTAATTGCGCGTTGAGTGAACTGTCCAAACACTGAGCTGAGACAAAACTGAACTGTGAGACCTGAGGGAAGCAGTACTGAACTGTAGGTAAAGAGAGTACACTGTTAAGAACATAAGAACATAAGAAATTGCCATGCTGGGTCAGACCAAGGGGCCATCAAGCCCAGCATCCTGTTTCCAACAGAGGCCAAAACCAGGCCACAAGAACCTGGCAATTACCCAAACACTAAGAAGATCCCATGCTACTGATGCAATTAATAGCAGTGGCTATTCCCTAAGTAAAATTGATTAATAGCCATTAATGGACTTCTCCTCCAAGAACGTATCCAAAACTTTTTTGAACCCAGCTACACTAACTGCACTAACCACATCCTCTGGCAACAAATTCCAGAGCTTTATTGTGCATTGAGTAAAAAAGAATTTTCTCTGATTAGTCTTAAATGTGTTACTTGCTAACTTCATGGAATGCCCCCTAGTCCTTCTATTATTCGAAAGTGAAAATAACCGAGTCACATCTACTCGTTCAAGACCTCTCATGATCTTAAAGACCTCTATCATATCCCCCCTCAGCTGTCTCTTCTCCAAGCTGAACAGCCCTAACCTCTTCAGCCTTTCCTCATAGGGAAGCTGTTCCATCCCCTATATCATTTTGGTTGCCCTTCTCTGTACCTTCTCCATCGCAACTATATCTTTTTTGAGATGCGGCGACCAGAATTGTACACAGTATTCAAGGTATGGTCTCACCATGGAGCGATATAGAGGCATTATGACATTTTCCTTTCTATTAACCATTCCCTTCCCAATAATTCCCAACATTCTATTTGCTTTTTTGACTGCTGCAGCACACTGAGCTGACAATTTTAAAGTATTATCCACTATGATGCCTAGATCTTTTTCCTGGGTGGTAGCTCCTAATATGGAACCTAACATCGTGTAACTACAGCAACAGTTATTTTTTCCTATATGCAACACCTTGCACTTGTCCAAATTAAATTTCATCTGCCATTTGGATGCCCAATCTTCAAGTCTTGCAAGGTCCTCCTGCAATGTATCACAGTCTGCTTGTGATTTAACTACTCTGAATAATTTTGTATCATCTGCAAATTTGATAACCTCACTCGTCGTATTCCTTTCCAGATCATTTATATATATATTGAAAAGC
Source organism: Rhinatrema bivittatum (assembly GCF_901001135.1). NCBI lineage: Eukaryota > Metazoa > Chordata > Amphibia > Gymnophiona > Rhinatrematidae > Rhinatrema > Rhinatrema bivittatum. The sequence goes on from NC_042618.1 coordinate 482,199,174, forward strand.
ACCGGTCCAAGAACAGATCCCTGAGGCACTCCACTGTTTACCCTTTTCCACTGAGAAAATTGACCATTTAATCCTACTCTCTGTTTCCTGTCTTTTAACCAGTTTGTAATCCACGAAAGGACATTGCCTCCTATCCCATGACTTTTTAGTTTTTGTAGAAGCCTCTCATGAGGGACTTTGTCAAACGCCTTCTGAAAATCCAAATACACTACATCTACTGGTTCACCTTTATCCACATGTTTATTAACCCCTTCAAAAAAATGAAGCAGATTTGTTAGGCAAGACTTCCCTTGGGTAAATCCATGTTGACTATGTTCCATTAAATCATGTCTTTCTATATGCTCTACAATTTTGTTCTTGAGAATAGTTTCCACTATTTTTCCCGGCACTGAAGTCAGGCTCACTGGTCTATAGTTACCCAGATCGCCCCTGGAGCCTTTTTTAAATATTGGGGTTACATTGGCCACCCTCCAGTCTTCAGGTACAATGGATGATTTTAATGATAGGTTACAAATTTTAACTAATAGATCAGAAATTTCATTTTTTAGTTCCTTCTGTACCCTAGGATGCATACCATCCGGTCCAGGTGATTTGATACTCTTTAGTTTGTCAATCTGGCCTACTACATCTTCCAGGTTCACAGTGATTTCGTTCAGTTCGTCTGACTCATCACCCCCGAAAACCATCTCCGGAACTGGTATCTTCCCAACATCCTCATTAGTAAACACGGAGGCAAAGAATTCATTTAGTCTTTCTGCAATGGCCTTATCTTCCCTAAGAGCCCCTTTAACCCCTCTGTCATCTAATGGTCCAACCAACTCCCTCACAGGTTTCTTGCTTTGGATGTATTTAAAAATGTTTTTATTATGAGTTTTTGCCTCTATGGCCAATTTCATTTCAAATTCTCTCTTCTCCTGTCTTATCAATGTTTTACACTTAGATTGACAATGCTTATGTTTTATCCTATTTTCTTCAGATGGATCCTTCTTCCAATTTTTTAAGGATGTTTTTTTGGCTAAAATAGCCTCTTTCACCTCACCTTTTAACCATGACGGTAATCGTTTTGCCTTCCTTCCATCTTTCTTAATGCGCGGAATACATATGGACTGCGCCTCTAGGATTGTATTTTTAAACAATGTCCATGCCTGTTGAACACTTTTAACCTTTGCAGCAGCACCTTTCAGTTTTTTTCTAACTATTTTTCTCATTTTATCAAAGTTTCCCTTTTTAAAATTTAGTGTTAGAGCTGCAGATTTACTTATTGTCCCCCTTCCAGTTATTAGTTTAAATTTGATCATGTTATGATCACTGTTGCCAAGTGGCCCCACCACCGTTACTTCTCTCACCAAATCTTGCGTTCCACTAAGAATTAAATCTAAAATAGCTCCCTCTCTTGTTGGTTCCTGAACCAATTGCTCCATGAAGCAATCATTTATTACATCCAGGAACTTTATGTCTCTAGCAAGTCCTGATGTTACATTTACCCAGTCAATATTGGGGTAATTGAAATCTCCCATTATTATTGCACTGCCAAAATGGTTTGCTTCCCTGATTTCTCTTAGCATTTCATCATCTGTCTGACCATTTTGTCCAGGTGGATGGTAGTATACTCCTATCACTAAGATCATTCTCTTAATCTTAAACTCAATATCTAAGCTTTGATCTCCAGGACGTTCCACTACTCTGTATATAATTACTCCTATTAAGTTATTATTATTTATTTTTTTCCACGTTCTTTTTACCCTGTTCATTGTAAGACATTATTCTTTATACTGTCAATCTATTGTTGTAATGTAAACCGAAGTGATTAGTAACTTTGTTACCAGAACTTCGGTATATAAAACTGTTAAATAAATAAAATAAATAAAATAAATCACTATACTCTTACCCAACACACATGGGATTTCTACCCATATAGATTCTACTGAGCATTTACTCTCTTGTATGATCTTTATCCTGTTGGACTCTATACCCTCCTGGACATAAAGTGCCTCACCCCCACCAAGTTGATCCTCCCTATCATTGTGATATAATTTGTACCCTGATATAGCACTGTCCCATTGGTTATCCTCCTTCCACCAAGTCTCTGTGATGCCAATTATGTCAATCTCATCATTTGCTGCTATACACTCTAACTCTCCCATCTTACTACTTAGACTTCTGGCATTGGCATACAGACATTTCAAAGTGTGGTTTTTGCTTGTTTTAACAACCTGCTTTTCAGTTATTTGGGATAATTCGGAAATCATTAGCTTCAGTGATTTTTTTACATATAGGCATATGGACTATGTTTGCTTTTAATGGAACCTCACTGTCGGGATGCCCTAACTCTCCTGTTTCATTAGTATCCTTCAAGGATACATTTCTCCGAACCATGCACTGCTGAGTGACTGTCGGCTTTCCCCCTTGTTCTAGTTTAAAAGCTGCTCTATCTCCTTTTTGAAAGTTAGTGCCAGCAGCTTGGTTCCACTCTGGTTAAGGTGAAGCCTGTCCTTTCGGAAAAGTCTCCCCTTTCCCCAAAAGTTTCCCCAGTTCCTTACAAAGCTGAATCCCTCTTCCCTGCACCATCGTCTCATCCACGCATTGAAACTCTGGAGCCTGCCTCTGGGGACCTGCACGTGGAAGAGGAAGCATTTCAGAGAAAGATATATTGTTGTGCACGTGTGAAGCTGTAAATAAAGATATACTGTTTTAAGCAAGGCTGGACTTAGAGTAGTTTGTCTCCAGGCCTGTGGGAGTCATCACTCATTCCCACAAACTCCATGCAGGCAATAGGGCAAAACTTGGCTGGATCAGCCTCTTTGGTCAACTTAAGGTGAGTTGGCAATGTGAGTTCCGGGTGTGCTGCGAGCATTGCCCCGCAGCGTGCCACAGCTCTGCAGACTGCAGTGGAACTGCTGATGGACTTTTCTGCAATGGAACAGAATGTCATTAGTGTGTGTAACAACCTTAAGACATTGTCATTTTGTAAAAAGAACACAGAAAAGTAGAAAGCATGAATTATACAACATAGTACCATAGAGCGGTAAGACCCTGTCCCCAGGGCAGGAAGCAGGCTGCACTAAGTACTCTCACTGCCGTAATTCCTCTGGCATCTCTCTCCTGCACATAAAACAAAGAGTCCTGATGCTGGGGTTTCTGATCGGCTGCGCTTTGGACTGCACCAGGCTCAGAGAGATATGATGTATGCAGAGCCAGATTTAGGCTTAGGCACGTGCCTAGGGTGCCAATTTTTAAAGGCACCCAAAACCTGGGCTCCCCCTACTGCTCTTTGATTTCTATCGGTGAAACCCCCTGCCCTAGTCTTCTGCCTATGGGCACTGCCTATGGGGGGTTTTCTGCAGGGCAAGGAAAAGGAAAATGCTAAGCTTCTCCCTCAGTAACTCTCTAAGCGCCTCCCACCCCTCTTAGACAGTCCTGCACTGCCTCTTCTTGGGGATGCAATCATTTTATGCTTTCATGTATTTATCATTCTGGATCCACACTGCAGAAATGTTTACAGAGATCGCTGTGTACAGAGAGACCCCCTTAGCTCTAAGATATCTTCCAGCCAGGTAATACTCACTAGCAGCCCTGAGGTAAACGGTGAGACTCTCCTGGACTGGCAGAGTCACTTCCCAAAAGCATGGATGGGTCCTTTCCCTCTAGACTCCTAATCCCTTCATCCTCTGTTAGCACAAATTTCCCCCACTTACAGGCTTAGGTTTTAGGAATAGTCTCAGCACATTCACTTAAAGGAGCAGGCACATAAAGGTTATTGCAGACCCAACCACCATATCTGAAGGAGAAGTAAAGACGACATCCCCACAGCCCTCCCACCACCAGTTCAGACCCTGGACTCCAGCCGAATGCCTTTCATTCACCATCACTGGGCTCCATGTGGCAGACAGAGAGAGAGGAGGTTTAGTGGCCAGGATGCCTCTGTGGCACTCAGTGAATCACTTTTACCTCCACCCCTGTGCCTCTGCTGCTGGGGCTGTACGGTGCTCCCCTAGCTAAGTACCCAGCCCTGTCAACGTGTTCCTGAACATGCGTGTTTCGTTTGCATGGCCCTCCTGCTGCTTCCCCTCCAGCTCTCACAGTAAAGCAGTTGGTTTTGTGTTACAGACGATCCAGCTCAAACCACCTCCGACTATGACAGCACTCACGAAACTAACAACAGCGACAGCAGTGACATCATCCAGAACGAGGAGGAGCTGGAGGCTGCCAGGGAGCTGAGGAAGGGGTCCATCAGCCGAGCGCAGACCATCATGCTGCACCCTTTAATACCACCAGAGGTACTTTCTGGGCAGCAGCCTCATGTACTGATGAAATCTCTAATATCAGTAAGTGAATTTAGTGTTTGTGCAAAAGGGCAGACAGATAGGCAAGACTGAGAGCTCAGAAACTGAACAGCTGCCTTTATCTGGAGCCTGGGTACTGGATAGGCAGCAGCCGAGCTCCAGTGCAGCACTGCCTGGCCAAGGTGCCCCATTTCTCTGAGGAAGGCAGGGGATGAGCTTGTCCTCGTGGAGAATGGTTGACTCTTGCATCTGTGCATGCTCACTGCCCTGTGCAGTGTGAACGCTTTCAGCTAAGCTTTTAAAACAGCAGGACTAATCCATTGGCTTGCAGTGGCCAGACTGAGCTGGAGGGCAGCAGCGCCACCTTCTGGTCCCCCAGTAGTGCTGCAGCTCAGCAAGTTTCCTGGAAAGGCCTTTCAGACATTGCCCTGGTTTTCTGCAGGCTAAAGGACGTTCACATGCTTGCAGGGAACAGTATGTAAGCTGCTGTTTTTAATTAATACAGTCTAGAATCCCTCAAATATGTGAACGTCACTTGTTTCATCATTCTTGGACTTGCTGCCCAGGAAGTGGTGGATGAGGCTGTGGGAATCTTCTTGAGCTGTGCAGGAGGGATCGTGTTTCATAGGCAGTCGTTGTGTCATGAGAAAAGGAAGTCACTGGCGCTAGAAGCTACCACCGAAGGTGCACTCAGTGGCCTGATTCAGACATCCAGGGGTGACCCTCAGCTGCTCCCTTACCTAACCCACACCGGCCAGTGGTGGGCATGCATAAGACTGGCATCTTAAAATGTTATTAATCTCCTCCTCTGACATAATATCTCAGCAAATAAGCCACGTTTGATCCTTAGAGAGAGAATTTAAAGTGAAGGGAGAAAGAAATAACAGCGCAAATGAAAGGTGACTGAAGGGCCTTGCCCATACAGTGTTAAGCTAAGGTTTCCGGGGCCCCTGGCCTGAGATCTTCCCACTCCTCCTCCTCCTCCTCACAGGACAAGCCCATCCTTGCTCCGGAGCCTCTGCTCATGGAAGACCTGGATCCAGTCATGAGGGAGCTGAGCAGCTGGAACTTCCCCATCTTTGATTTGGTGGAAAAGACAGGAAAGAAACGTGGCTGCATCCTGAGCCAGGTAAGCTCTGCTGGCTGGGAGCCCTGCATGCGTGTGGAGCTTAGGGTGCATGCTCCCCATCGCACATGTGTGTAACGTGCAGCCTCTGCGCCTGGCTAAGAGCTGCTTTCTCACTCACTAAGGTCCGCAAGGCCGCGTAGGACTTATTAAACGTTTTCAACATAGGGCAGACAACGCTAGCTCCTGGTTTAAGAGAGAGGCCTTTGCAGGTAGGTGAGCAGAGCCTCCCTGGTCCTGACGGGCCCGCACTGATCGCATGATCTCTTTCGGGGGACACTCGCCTCTTGAAGTGAAACTGATGTGGGGAGGTAGGAAATGGAATGGTTGTAGTCACCCCTGCTTTGCCTGAAAAGATTGCCCAGTGCCGATTCTCCGCTTTGCACTATAAAGCAGGCAGGGCTGCATCCAAGCCCCCAGTGCTGCTGGGCTGCCTTTCTTACAGGCCGATACAGTACAGTGCGCTCCAACTGTTACACCGTGTTTGGACGCGCGTTTTCGACGCTCTAGCTTTACCCCTTATTCAGTAAGGGGCAATAGCGCGTCGAAAACGCGCGTCCAACCCCCCCAAAACTAATAGCGCCCGCAACATGCAAATGCACGCTGATGGTCCTATTAGTTATTCCCGCGCGATTCACTAAGTGAAATGTGCAGCCAAGCCACACATTTTACTTTCAGAAATTAACGCCTGCCGGCACCCGGGAAATGTACAGAAAAGCAGTAAAACTTAACCTCCGACTTAATATCATGGCGATATTAAGTCGGAGGTCCCAAAGTTAAAAAAAAAATTAAAAAAAAAAAAATTTTAAATCTGCTCGCGGCCCCAGGGTTGAAAACCGGACGCTCAATTTTGCCGGCGTCCATTTTCTGAACCCGTGGCTGTCAGCAGGTTTGACAACCGACGCCGCGAAAATTGAGCGTGGGCTGTCAAACTTGCTGACAGCCGCCGCTCCTGTCCAAAAAGAGACGCGAGGGACGCGCTAGTGTCCCTCGCGTCTCTTTTCACCGCGGGCCCTCATTTAAATACTGAATCACACGCACAGGAGAGCGGGCGCTTGCCTGCTCTCCCGCGACGTTTACTGAATCGGCTGCTAGTAAGAAACGAGGATGGGAGTTTTGCAAACAAAAT
>NC_042618.1:482508211-482643894 GCF_901001135.1 Rhinatrema bivittatum
GGAGTGGTCTCAGTCTTTTTAAGACTTGTAATTTGAAGAATCCATCCTTTACGATGTTCTTGATGAGAGATCTGTAATTCATTTGGTTATCTAGTATTACTCCTAGATTTCTGACTTGTGGTGAGAGAGTTGGTTGTGAGGACAGGTTGTTAATTGATTGTGTGTAGGTTCCGTCTTGGGAGATGAGGAGGTATTCTGTTTTGTTCTGATTAAGGATCAAATTGAGGCTAGAGAGCAAGTTGTTGATGGCATGTTGGCATGAGTTCCAGAAGTCCAGGGTTTTTTGGAGAGATTCGGTAATTGGAATCAGAATCTGAACATCGTCTGTGTATAGATAGTATATGAGATTTAGATTGAGGAGGAGCTGGCAGAGTGGGAGGAGGTATATATTGAATAAGATTTATTTATTTATTTATTTATTTATTTAAATGATTTATATACCGGAGGTTCCTGTATAATATACATATCACCCCGGTTCACAAGGAACAGTAACTGTCGCTACATTTAGCGGTTTACATAGAACAGAATAAGAATAAAACAGGAGTTTTTACATTGAACAAATTAAGTAAACAAGTTTTAACATTGCAAAAATTAATCTAAGTAGGTTACTTTTCTTCGTGTTCTTGGCTCTAGGGGAAAGCTTGTTTGAACAGCCAAGTCTTAAGGTTCTTTTTAAATGTAGAGTGGCATGGTTCCAGACGAAGGTCTGGAGGGAGCGAGTTCCAAAGTGAAGGGCCCGCTGTGGATAATGCACGTTTCCTCAGAATGGATTTCGCCGGTTGTGAGATTAGTCTGTTCTGATAGGCGCTTCTGGTTGGTTTCACGGATGTGTGTAGTTGAATTGGAAATGTTAGGTTGAGAGGTGCGATGTTGTGTAAGGCCTTATGTATCATCATTAAAGACTTAAACTGGATCCTGAATTTAATCGGAAGCCAGTGGAGATGGTGGAGGATTGGGGTGATATGATCTCTTTTTTTGGCATTTGATAGAATTCTTGCAGAGGCGTTCAGGACCATCTGGAGTGGTTTGATGGTGCATGCTGGTAGGCCTAGGAGGAGAGAGTTACAGTAATCCAGCTTAGTGAGAATGATGGCTTGTAGAACCATGCGGAAGTCTCTGTAAAGGAGGAGTGGTTTGAGTTTCTTTAAAGTTTGAAGTTAAAAGAAACATTCTTTTGTTGTGTTGTTGACGAATTTGTTGAGATTGAGTCTGCTGTCTATGATGACTCCCAGGTCTCTAACTTGTTGCGTGGTGGGGAGTCCTGCAGTGTCCGGAAGTTGGTTAGTATTAGAATGTGAGGAGGGGGTATAGTTTTCCGGTGCTATAATGAGGATTTCAGTTTTGTTTTTGTTTAGAACCAAGTTGATGCTGGTGAGTAGATTGTTAATAGCTGACAGACATTTATTCCAGTATGAAATAGCTTTGTGTAGGGAATCTTCTATAGGGATGAGGATTTGAATATCATCCGCGTATAGGTAATGTCTTAGCTTAAGGTTGGTGAGAAGTTGACAGAGCGGGAGCAGATAAATGTTGAAAAGAGTCGGGGATAGGGATGATCCTTGTGGTACCCCCCTCTTGGATTCGATGGTATGGGACTCTTTCAGCTCGATCCAGTAAAGTCCGTGGGAGAGCGGACTAACGCCCGCTCTCCCGGCGCGCGCACCGGCCCCTCGCCGGTGCGCGCGATCCAGTATTTAAATTAGGCGACGCGGTGCAAACGAGGAAAAAGAGGCGCTAGGGACACTAGCGCGTCCCTAGCGCCTCCTTTTGGCCTGGAGCGGCGGCTGTCAGCGGGTTTGACAGCCGACGCTCAATTTTGCCGGCGTCGGTTCTCGAGCCCCGCTGACAGCCACGGGCTCGGAAACCGGACGCCGGCAAAATTGAGCGTCCGGTTTTCGGCCCGACAGCCGCGGGCCGAATTCAAAATTTTTTATTTTTTTTTTTACTTTTTTTTACTTTTGGGGACCTCCAACTTAATATCGCTATGATATTAAGTCGGAGGGTGCACAGAAAAGCAGTTTTTACTGCTTTTCTGTGCACTTCCCTGGCGCCGGAAGAAATTAGCGCCGACCTTTGGGCGGCGCTAATTTCTTAGAGTAAAATGTGCGGCTTGGCTGCACATTTTACTTACTGGATCGCTCAGGAATACCTAATAGGGCCATCAACATGCATTTGCATGTTGAGGGCGCTATTAGGTGCCGCGGGTGGGCCGCGTGTTTTCCTCCCCTTACTGAATAAGGGGTAAGGGAAAACACGCGTCCAGAGCAGGGTGACAGTGCGCTCCGACGGAGCACACTTTACTGGATCGACCTGTTTGTTATTTATCTTGACCTTGTATGATCTGTTCTCCAAAAACGATTTGAACCAGTTAAAAGCTACTCCTGTAATGCCAATGTCTATTAGGCGTTGTAGGAGGCATGAGTGGTTTACGGTATCAAACGCAGATGAGAGATCTGGAGAGATTGGAGAGAGTGAGGATCCTTGTGGGACTCCCAAGTTGCAGTTGACTGGTTGAGATTCATCCTTGTTGACTTTGACCTTATACTGTCTGTTCTGTAAAAATGATATAAACCAGTTTAGTGCCACATCTCTAATTCCAATGTCTGACAGACGATCTATTAAAGTGTTATGGTTTACCGTGTCAAACGCTGCGGTTAGGTCTAGGAGGATGAGAAGACAGGGCTGTCTTTTTTCCAGAGTCAGTAAGATGGAGTCCGTTAATGAGATTAGGAGGGTTTCCATGCTTCGAGATTTGCGGAAGCCGTACTGCGACGGGGAGAGGATGTTGTTATCGTTTAGGTATTCTGTTAATTGTTTATTTACAACTCGTTCCAAAATTTTTTTGCGATGAAGGGTAGATTAGCTATTGGGCGAAAATTGGCTGGGTTATCTGGAGTCAGATTAGGTTTTTTTTAGGAGTGGTTTTATGATTGCCATTTTGAGAGGGTCAGGTACTAACCCTTGAGCTAATGTGCAGTTGATGATTTGTGCAATGGGTTTGGAGATGATTTTAGCACAAGTGATGAGTAGATTGGTTGGGATGGTATCCTGAGGATGTGAAGAAGGTTTGAGCTTTTTTATGATGTTTTCGATCTCTAGAGATGAAGTCGGTTCGAATTCCCCAAATCTTGCCTTTTGTGAAGGAGAGGCAACTGGTGGTGTAACTGTCGTAGGGTTTTTGTTATTCTTTGATTGAGTTAGTAGATTTGGGATCTTGTTTTTGAAATAGGTTGCAAGTTCTTCTGCTTTGCTTGCCGCTTTCTCATCTGGTATGGATGTCAATGGGGGTTTAGTGAGGGATGAAACCAAAGAAAAAAGCGCTCTGGGGTCGAAGATGACGTGGTGGATTTTTTGTGAGTAAAAGTCTCTTTTTGTTTGGAGGATGGATATTCTGTAAAGGTGCATCGTGGACTTAAATGCTGTGAGGTTAGTAGCTGTTGGGTTTTTACGCCAATGTTCTTTTTTTCTGAGATCCTGTAGGTCGATTGTGGGAAGTTGGTGAATAATTTTGTATATCAAGGTGATGGATTTGTAGATGACTCTGAAATGGATTGGTAACCAGTGGAGGGCTTTTAGGACTGGGGAGATGTGGTCTCTTTTCCTGGTGTTTGATAGTAGACAGGCTGCTGCGTTTTGAACCATTTGGAGCGTTTGGTGTATGAAGAAGGGAGACCAAGTAAAGTAGAGTTGCAGTAGTCTAACTTCAAGAAAATGAGAGCTTGGAGGATGGTTCTGAAGTCTTTGGCATGGAAGAGGGGTCTTATCCTTTTTAAAACTTGCAGTTTGTAGAAGCAGTCTTTGGTAGTTCTATTGATGGAGGCTTTGAAGTTCAGCTTATTGTCGATTAGCACACCTAGATCCCTCACTTGAGTGGTTTGTGGGTTGGTTGGATGACAGGCGGGGGAGATTACTGTTATCAGGAGTTATGAGTAATATTTTGGTTTTGGAGGAGTTTAGTACAAGATTTAGGCTGTTGAGGAGGCGTTTGATTTCTAGGTGACAGGACTCCCAGTAGTCGAGGGTTTTTGAGTATGATGGGGATCAGGATCTGGATATCGTCTGCATAGAGACGATACATGACTATGATTCTCATAGTCTCTCATTGGCTGACATAAGTCTGGTTTCCATTCCTTCAGGTGTTGTCCAATCCGGGACCGATCAGTCTGGGAACTTCCCCAGATCTCATCACGCAATACCAAGACAGGCTGCAGCATCCCAACTCACAATCTGGATGTTGAGAGATTAAATCCTGCAGCCGCTTGATGTTTGAGAATGTGTCTCGGGTCCTGGTGGCTTCTAGAAAGCCTTCCACTGGAAAGTCCTATGGACTGAAGTGAAGGAGATTCCTGTGTGATGTGAGCAGAAGGCCCTAGTTCTGTTTTTCTGCCTTACACACAAACTGCTTAATTACCTTCCATACCTATTGGAGGCTGGCTTAAAGACCAGCTCAGTTAAAGTTCATCTCAGTGCAATTGGCGCATATCACCACGGTGTAGATGTATGCCCATCTCTATACAGTCTATAGTTCTACGTTTCATGCAGGGCCTGCTTCAATTGAAGCCTTCCCTAAGTCCTCTCGCTGTGTTGTTGGACCACAACATGATGTTAGCTCAGCTGATAAAAGCTCCTTTTGAGCTGCTGTGCACCTGTGACCTGACGAACCTGACCTGGAAGGTCATATTTTAGGTGGTAGACACTTCAGTGTGCAGGATCAGTGAGTTCCAAGCCTTAGTGACTTATCCACCTTATACTAAGTTCTGTAATGACAGGGTTGTCTTGCGTACGTGCCCTAAGTTCCTGCTTAAGGAGGTGACAGATTTCCATCTTAGGTGATTGTCCTGTCAATATTCTTTCCCAGGCCCCATTTGCTTCAAGGCAAACAAGCACTGCACAGTTTCCACTGCAAGCAAGCTTTAGCCTTCTTTCTGGAGCAGATACGCAGTTCTTTGTTTTGATAAGAGTAAATTGGATGTTGCAGTTGCCAAACAGGCACTATCCAATTGGCTAGCAGGTTGCATCTCCTTCTGTTATGCCCAGGTGGAATTGCATCTTGGGAGTCATATCAAGGTTCATTCTCACAGGACAAGCAGGATGGTAGTCCTCACATGTGGGTGACATCTGATGGAGCTAATCACGGAATACTTTTGACAAAGTTTCTAGAACTTTGACTGGCATCTACTGGGCATGTCCAGCATGGCACTAACCCTGCATCCAGCAGGGGTCTCCCTTCAGTCTCTTTTTTTTTTTTTTCCGCGCAGCTGTAGCCACGTGGCGTTTTGGAGCTCTTCACAGTTCCTGACTGGAATTTTTTCCTCAGGAAATTATTTTCAAAACTTGCAAAAGTTTATACCCCCTAGGGGTTTCCTTTGTGCACCGTCTAATACAGAGTAGTCTGGTAAGTTTACCACCATTTTTCGGTCTGTTCCCGGTGGGGACGTCTGTGGGCCTTGGCGCCGACCACGACTGGCCTAAATTTTTCGATGGCGACGGGTTTTCATCGATGCCCTGACTGTCGAACTATATCAATCACTGGCCCTCATCTGGCCTGTGTGTTATGTCTCGGACTGTCGCACGATGTGGAGACATGTATAGACTGTGCCCAAATGACCCCGAAGGGCCGTAAAGCATGGTTAGAAAAGATGGCATTATTATTCCATCGCCCATCTCCACAGGCGCCATCAACGTCTATCCGAGGCCGAAGACTCCTGATCGCTGTCCCAGTCATCTGCGTTTACGTCGTCAATGCTGGAGTTGGGAAAAGGGGAGCGCCGAGAGAAGCACAGACACAAACATCGAAGACCAGTGCCTTCCGCTTCGTTGGTGGAGCCATCGTCTGAACCACAGATGAAGACCCAGGCCGAGGAGCATCCTGCGCCCTCGAAGCCGGATGCACCGAGGCGTTCGGCCCCTTCGGTGGAAGGGGCTACCGAGACTCCACCGGGACTGATGGACCCTCCGGTACTGCCCATAATGCTTCCCACTCTGGACCTGGGGCTCACCACCCCAGTGCTCTGAGAGGAATTGCAGCAGATGGTGCAAGAGACTGTGGTCCAGGCTATCCAAGGGCTCCCGTGATAACAGACACCGGTGCCTGTGAGGGAACCGGCACCGATGCCTCCAGTGCTGCTGCCTCTTGGACAAGCTAAATCTGCTCATCGGTGCCCAGCCAGGGGCTTCGAGAAAATCGCAGTTACCGATGATTTCATCGACACCCATCCCGCTTTCATCGGGAGAAGACATGTCTGACGGAACCTGTTCCGGGACCATCTGGTCTTCCACTTATCGAGGCCACCGGTTAAGTCCCCGATGCCATCGGTGCCTGTGCATCCGGTACCGGTGCCAGATCTTGATTTTTCGATGCAGAGACCAGGTCCATCGATGCTGACACCGATTCCACTCAAACCTCACCCTCTGGCTAAAGAACACCCACTTGGACCACCGAGGGATGCAGGAAATCAACCCTATGATCCCTGGACGGATGATTTGACAGATTATCAGGATTCAACAGATGTTCCATCAGAACCCTCTCCTCCAGACAAAAGACGCAAGTCTCCACCGGAAGATCTCCCCTTTATTAGGGGGGGAAGATCTCCCCTTTATTAGGGAGGAGGAATAGCCTAGTGGTTAGAGCAGTGGACTATGAACCAGGAGACCAGGGTTCGAGTCCTGCTGTTACTCCTTGTGATCTTGGGCAAGTCACTTTACCCTCCATTGCCTCAGGTACAAAAACTTAGATTGTAAGCCTTCTGGGGATAGAGAAATACCTACAGTATCTGAATGTAAACCAGTGTGATATCTCTATTGAGATCGAATGTCTGTATATAAAAAATAATAAATAAATAAAATAAATAAAGGAGATGGCAGAGGCTATCCCATTCCAACTACAGACGGAAGAGGATTCCAGGCATAAAATGCTTGCAATTCCTGGATCCTCCAAAGAAAATCATGTCTGTCCCGGTTCCGGAGGTGCTGCAGGATCTGATGCAACTCAACTGGGAGCATCCTGGGTCGGTTCCCCCAGTGAACCGTAAGACACTATTTACCTGGTCTAGCCTTCCCTGGGGTTTCAGAAGACTGTTAGCTCATCAGTCTGTGGTGGTGGAGTCCACCCAAAAGAAGGCCAAGCGTCCAAAACCCCATTCCTCGGCACCACCTGGGAAGGAACAGAAATTCCTCGATGCTTTGGGCCACAGGAATTTTCATGGGGCCATGCTTTTCTTGCGCATAGCGTCATATCAATTATTTATGACACAGTACAATCTTAACCTGTTTAAACAGCTACAGGATTTCGGACAGTCCCTTCCAGAACAGCTGAATTCCATACTAAAGAAGGGATTCGATGCGGGAAAACATGAAGTCCGCTCAGCATATGATGTCTTCGACACAGCATCCCGTTTGTCTGCGGCGGACATCAGCGCCCGCCATTGGGCTTGGCTGAAGTCCTCTGATTTCCGTCCTGAAGTACAGGACTGTTTGGCTGACCTTCCATGCACAGGGGATTACCTGTTTGGAGATAAAATCCAAGAGATGGTAGCCTAGTTGAAGGACCATAGCGAAACGCTTCGACAGCTTTCGGCGGCCCAGGAAGATCTTTCCACTCCATCCAAACGACAGTTCTGGTGTGACACTAAACGGGCATCCTACAGGACCCATAAATATTATCCACCAGCGTCTCGGGCTCGCCTGGCCGGGCCTTCCAGAAGTCAACACTGTGCCAGCCTCGAGCTCAGAAAGCTCAAGCTCTTTCCCAACCTGCTCCTGCAGCGGGATTTTGACTTCAGAGCGAAGGCCATCCTCTGCTACCCAATCTACCTGTAGGCGGCCGTCTATGCCACTTCTCCAAGTGGCTAAACATCACCACCGACCGCTGAGTGCAAGCAGTTGTCGCTCAAGGCTACAATCTAAATTTCCTTTCTATCCTGTCGGATACTCCACCTCGGCCGGGGTGGCCTACTTCCAACAACTGTCACCAATTGCAGCAAGAGGTATCCTCCCTGCTGCAAGCAAATGCCATAGAACCGGTTCCTCTTGCCCAAAGAGGACATGGATTCTACTCCCGATACTTTATCCCAAAAAAGACAGGAGGGATCCGCCCGATATTAGACCTAAGGGCCTTAAACAAGCATCTTCGGAAAGAGAAATTTCGGATGGTAACTTTGGGTTCTTTGCTTCCCCTTCTTCAACAGGGGGGATTGGCTTTGCTCTCTAGACCTAAAAGATGCGTACATGCACATCGCAATTACCCTGTCTCACAGGAAATACCTCCGCTTCCTTGTCGGGAACCAACATTTCCAGTACAAGGTCCTTCCATTCGGCCTAGCGTCAGCCCCTCGGGTTTTCACGAAGTGCCTAGCAGTAGTAGCTGCATACTTAAGAAGACTGGGCACTCATGTCTATCCTTACCTGGACAACTGGTTGCTGAGAGCTCAGTCATCGGAAGGAGTTCTTCACTCCCTCCACCTTACAGTGCAGCTACTACTCTGATTGGGATTTCTAATACATTACCAGAAATCTCACCTGATTCCATCTCAGTTCCTCTCCTTTATCGGAGCTGATCTCGACATGATCCAAGCAAGAGCTTTTCTTCCCAAGGACTGAGCTCTCACACTGGCGTCGTTGGCACGGAACATAAGATTTCGTCAAACCACGACAGCTCGTCATCTACTGGTCTTGCTGGGGCATATGGCATCCTCCGTCCATGTTACCCATATGGCTCGTCTAGCCATGCGAGTAACTCAGTGGACATTAAAGTCCCAGTGGTCACAAGCACATTATCCAATGCCCAATATTGTCCACATCACCAGGCGACTTAGTCTCTCATTGGCATGGTGGATCCTGGAGTCCCATCTACTTCAAGGTCTACCTTTTCAAACTCCAGAACCTCAAATAGTATTGACGACCGATGCTTCCACTCTAGGATGGGGAGCACATGTCAACCATCTACAGACTCAGGGAACCTGGTCGGTAGAGGAGTCACAACACCAAATAAATTTTCTGGAACTCCGAGCAATCAGATATGCTCTCGCTGCGTTTCGGGATTGTTTATCCAACAAAACAATCCTGATACAGATGGACAACTAGGTAGCAATGTGGTACATCAACAAACAGGGAGGAACTGGATCCTACCTCCTTTGTCAGGAGGTAGCACAGATTTGGGCTTTTGCTCTATCTCAGGCCATGCTTCTCAGAGCGACCTACCTGACAGGTGTGGACAATGTTCTAGCAGACAATCTCAGTTGGGAATTCCAGCCCCATGAGTGGTTCCTCAACCCTGCAGTTGCAGACAGAATATTTCAGAAGTGGGGGCACCCGACCATCGACCTATTCGCGTCTCTGCAGAATCGCAAGGTGGACAATTTCTGCTCTCGCCATCGAAGTCACAATGTTCCACCTCAAGACGCATTTGCCCTCTCCTGGAGGGAAGGTCTCCTTTATACCTACCCACCACTTCCTCTCATCAGCAAGACTCTTCGTGAAGCTATGCATGGACAAGGGTCTAATGATTCTCATAGCCCCCTACTGGCCACGTCAGGCTTGGTTTCCTATACTTCGGGATCTCTCTCTGTCCACAGATTCCTCAGGGCTCGGACCCGTCCCTCATATCTCAGAGGAACGGCCAATTGCGCCACCCCAACCTTCAGGCCTTGTCACTGACAGCTTGGATGTTGAAAGGTTGATCCTACAGCCTTTCAATCTTTTGGAATCTGTATCTCAGGTCCTGGTAGTTTCACGAAAGCCTTCTACTAGAAGGTCTTATCATTCGAAATGGAAAAGATTTTCCTTGTGGTGTACTTCAAAGGAGTTAGATCCTTTTACTTGCCCCACGAATCAGTTTTTAGACTACCTCTGGCATCTCTGAGTCGGGTCTACAAACCTCCTCCATCAGAGTGCATGTCAGTGCGATGGCCGCCTTCCATAGGGGTACAGGGGATGTCTCTATCTCTACATAGCCCCTGGTGGTGCACTTAATGAAGGGCAGCTCATGAAACCCCCGTTTGAGCCTCTGCATTCCTGCGAGTTGTGGCATATCACTTGGAAGGTCCTTTTCCTTCTGGCGTCAACGTCCTCTCGCAGGATCAGTGAGCTGCAGGTGCTGGTTACATACCCTCCTTACACGAAATTTCTTCATGATTGGGTGGTCCATCGCACTCATCCTAAATTTCTTCCGAAAGTGGTATTTGAGTTTCATTTAAATCAATCCATAGTGCTGCCTACTTTCTTTCCAAAGCCCCACTCATTTTCTGCTGAGCAGGCTCTGTATTACTTGAACTGTAAATGTGCGCTTGCCTTTTATTTGGAATGCACTGCAGGCCATAGGAAGTCCACCCAACTTTTTGTGTCCTTCAACCTTAAGCTGGGAATACCGGTTGGAAAGCAGACCCTGTCGTCCTGGTTAGTGGACTGTGTCTCTTTCTGCTATCAGCAAGCAGGCCTTCCGCTTCAGGAACAAGTTAAAGCGCACTCCATTAGGGCTATGGCAACATCGGTTGCACACCTTCCTTCTGTACCTCTCGCTGATATCTGTAAAGCTGCAACCTGGAGTTCTCTTCATACCTTTGCAGCACACTATTACATAGACAAGGCTGGTACACAATATTCTATCTTTGGCCAATCTGTTCTACGCAATCTATTCTCAGCGTAATATCCAACTTCCTTCTACATCCACTGGGATATTTAGGCTGCCCATATACCAAAACATCACCCCTGTTGTTGTGCCTGTTGCACGTCTTACATAGAAATGAAATGATGGCAGAAGACCAAACGGCCCATCCAGTCTGCCTAGTAAGCTTTCACACTTTTTTTTTCGCTCACATACTTCTGTTTCTCTTGGCTCTTAGTAAACTTTTTTATTCTATTTCCCTTCCACCCCCGCCATTAATATAGAGAGCAGTGTAGGAACTGCATCTAGGTGAAATAGCTTAATTAGTTAGGGGTATTTATCCCAAGACAAGCAGGATGCTAGTCCTCACATATGGGTGACATCGGTAATGGAGCCCTATGTACGGAAAAACTTCTTTAAAAGTTTCCATGAAACTTTTGATTGGCACCAGAGTGCCTACTGAGCATGCCCAGCATGCCATGATATTCCCTGCCACAGGGGTCTCCCTTCAGTCTTATTTTTTCCGCGAAGCACTTAGCATCGCGGTGTAATTGGAATCCTGTGGTGAATTCACCACCTTAAAAAAGTTTAACTTTTCCGGAAAAAAAATCAATCCCACCGCAAGGGTTTCCCTTCGTTAACACCGCGGTAACTTTTTTTCCCTTCGGTTTCCGGCCGGTACCGATATTTTTGGTCATCGCCGTCAACGGCTGTCCGGCAAAATGGCCTCCGGGTTCAAAAAATGCCCAAACTGTGCGCGGAATATGTCTATAACAGACCCGCACTTAGAATGTGTTCTTTGCCTAGGCAAAGAACACGATGTAAAATCGTGTACATTATGTGCAGAGATGACCTCAAAAGGCCGTCGTCTCCGAGTCGAGAAAATGGAGCAATTGTTTAACATACAATTGCTCCCGAAGGCATCGACTTCGGTTCAGTCATCGCCATCCGGATCCGTCCGGCAAGTATTACTGAAAAAACGTCGTCCGGAAGCTGGAGACGCTTCTGCGCCATCACCGTCAGTATCGTCAAAGGCGTCCACTTCTGGAAGTGAAAAACAAAAGGAGAAACATCGTCACCGGCATCGACGCCTTGCACCGATGACCGAAGACCCATCGACAGGTACGGCCTCACCCGCAAAGATACCTCGGACAAGTGCGGAGGCTTCAAGGCCGACTGATCCAGAGCGATCCCCACCGATATCGGTGCCGGGCTCCGTACCTCCTCAGGGCTCTGAGGAGGTATCTGCATCGCCAACACCGCCTCCCCCCATAGCTGCTCTGGTATCACCAGCTATGAGAGCGGAACTTGACACACATATACGTCAAGCGGTGCACCAGGCTCTGCGCGATGCGATTCCGCCTCAGCCATCGACACCTCCATCGATGCCGATTTCGATGCCGAGAGATCCATCGCCATTGATGCTGCCGGCACTGACGATGCCACGGGAACGGCCTACGATGCCCACCCCGATACCCTCACCGGTTCCACCTGGGACTATACCGGTGCCAACAGAGGATGTCTCGATGCTGCATCCATTCATGACAAAATTAGACTCTCCTGCATATTTTATCCAACAAAACACCAGAAGAGCCTATTCCAGGACCCTCTGGAATCCCAAAACCTCCAAGGCCTCATTCTCCTCTTCTACCTTCAAGGCCTAGGGAGCCTTTGCTACCGCCAGTCACTCACCAAACTCCAAAGGATATGGGTACTGACACAAGCTCGGAATACTCTTCAGATGGGGATATTTTTTCTGAACCCTCTCCACCTGACGACCACAGGAAGTCACCTCCTGAAGACCTTTCGTTTACAAACTTTGTAAAGGATATGGCTGATACCATCCCCGTTCAACTACAAACGGAGGTGGATGCAAGGCAGAAAACACTTGAGGTTCTGCAATTTGTAGATCCTCCTAAAGAAATGTTAGCAGTACCGGTCCATGAAGTTTTTCAAGACCTTCAGTACAGGATATGGGAACACCCAGGATCTGTATCAGCAGTCAATAAAAGATCAGAGGCAACTTATTTGGTCCAACCTATACCAGGTTTTCAAAAATCACAGTTGCCACACCAGTCAGTCGTGGTAGAGTCTGCCCAGAAGAAGACAAAACGATTGAAATCTCATTCATCTACACCGCCTGGGAAGGAGAGTAGATTTCTTGATAATTTAGGCCGAAAGGTTTTTCAGGGTTCCATGCTGGTATCCAAGATAACATCATACCAGCTATATATGAATCAATATCAAAGGAACCTTTGGAAGCAGGTTCAAGACCTAGCCCTGTCTCTCCCTGAGCAGTATCAAGAACCATTCCAGACTATCATCCATAGGGTCCTCGAAGCAGGAAAACACGAGGTCAGAGCTACTTACAACTGCTTTGAGACTGCAGCACGACTTTCTGCTTCAGGCATAGCTGCACGCAGATGGGCCTGGCTAAAGGCCTCTGATCTCCGTCCAGAGATCCAAGAACGTTTGGCTGATCTTCCTTGCTTGGGGGACAACCTTTTTGGGGAAAAAGTCAAAGAAGCTGTGGCTACTATAAAAGACCACACAGAAACACAAAGCAATTATCATTAATACCTCAGGATACTCAACCTTCTACCAGGAGAATTCCAAAGCGTGATGCCAGACGTCCATATTACCGTCCACGCAGGTATTATCCCCCAGCAAATAGACCCAGAACATCCCGCCCAACTCAACGCCAACAACCTAGGCAGAGGCCTGCAAGGGCACAACCACCACCACAAACTGCCACTACATCTGGTTTTTGAAACAACTCAGAGAGCAGCAGCCTCATCAACCCATTCCCAAACATACCAGTAGGGGGTCGTATAATGTACTTCCAAAGCACTTGGGCCTCCATAACCACCGACCAGTGGGTATTATCGAGCACAACTCACGGTTACAGACTAGATTTTCTTACTGTTCCAAAAGAAAACCCACCACTTCCATCTTGGACAGTAAATCAACATTCCATAATCCTTCAAGAAGAATTATCCATCCTGAGAGCCAGGGCCATAGAACCAGTTCCTGGACCTCAAAAGGGCAGAGGATTCTACTCCCGCTATTTCCTAATTCCAAAGAAAACAGGAGGCCTTCGACCCATCCTCGACCTCAGAAATCTCAACAAATTTCTCAAAAAAGAAAAATTCAGGATGGTGTCCTTAGGCACCATTCTACCTCTTCTTCAAAGGGGAGATTGGCTCTGCTCTCTGGATCTTCAAGATGCCTATGCTCACATTCCCATCTTTCCTCCTCATTGCCAGTACTTGCAATTTCTGGTAAAGGATCAACACTTTCAATACAGAGTGCTGCAATTCGGCCTTGCATCAGCCCCACGAGTATTCACAAAGTGCTTGGCTGTAGCAGTGGCACACCTCCACAAACAAAGAGTGCACGTGTTCCCTTATCTGGACGATTGGCTCATCAAGAGTCAATCAAAAGAAGGAGCTCTCACTTCTCTCAAGCTCACTATCCACGTGCTTCACTCCTTGGGATTTCTCATCAACTACCAAAAATCCCATCTTTCACCAACTCATCTTCTACAGTTCATAGGTGCAGATCTAAATCCTGCAATAGCAAAAGCTTTTCTTCCAAGAGACCGTGCTCAAACACTTGTCCTCTTGACTCACACTCTTCGAAATCAATTCCAGGTAACAGCTCACCAGTGCCTCATTCTTCTAGGGCACATGGCTTCCACAGTTCACGTAACTCCCATGGCCAGATTGACCATGCGACTACTGCAATGGACACTCAAAGCACAGTGGATACAAGCCACTCAACCAATGTCCACTCCCATTCATATAACACCAGAGCTCAGATCTGCACTCATCTGGTGGACATCAATGAACAACCTGCTCAAAGGCCTACCTTTCCAGCAACCAGTTCCACAAGTAACTTTGACTACAGATGCATCCACCTTAGGGTGGGGAGCACACATTGGTCATCTAAAGACACAGGGCAAGTGGACAAGACTCGAGGCCTCCTTTCAAATAAACTTCCTGGAGCTTCGAGCTATACGCTATGCGCTGCATGCGTTCAAGGAGTGCCTTTCACACCAGACTGTTTTGATCCAAACGGACAACACAGTGGCCATGTGGTACATCAACAAACAAGGAGGAACAGGTTCCTACCTCCTTTGCCAAGAAGCAGCTCAGATTTGGGACTGGGCCCTAGCACACTCAATTCGTCTACGAGCCACCTACCTAGCGGGCATCCACAACACAGTAGCAGATCGCCTGAGTCATCAGTTCCAACCACACGAGTGGTCCTTGGATCCAACGATAGCAACCCAGATCTTCCAACGCTGGGGTCAGCCAACACTAGATCTTTTTGCATCCCCTCAGAACCACAAGGTGGACAATTACTGCTCTCTGCTCCCGCAGTTGAACAGTCTCCCGAAGGACGCATTTGCTCGCCATTGGAATTCAGGCCTGTTATATGATACCTCTCATAACCAAAACTCTAGTGAAGCTGCAACAGGACAAGGGGTCTATGATACTCATAGCCCCATACTGGCCTCGACAAGTATGGTTTCCCACACTTCTGGATCTCTCAGTCAGAGATCCAATTCGCCTGGGAATAGCTCCCAATCTCATAACTCAGGAACAGGGTCAGTTGCGCCATCCCAACCTTCAATCCCTGTCACTGACAGCATGGATGTTGAAAGCTTGATCTTACAACCACTCAACCTTCCAGCCACTATATCTCAAGTGCTGATAGCATCACGTAAACCTTCCACTAGAAAGAATTATTCCTACAAATGGAAACTGTTTACTTTGTGGTGCACTCAGAAAGCACTAGATCCTTTCACTTGCCCCACTACCTCACTACTAGATTACGTATACCATCTCTCAGACTCTGGTCTTAAGACGTCATCTGTAAGGGTACACTTGAGTGCAATCTCAGCTTATCATAACAAGCTGGGAGACACACCTATTTCTACACAGCCTCTCGTCAGTAAATTCATGAGGCCTAACTCACATTAAACCTCCAGTTCATTCCCCAAGCATACAATGGGACCTGAACGTAGTCTTAACCAGGCTTATGCGTTCTCGATTTGAACCCATACATCCCTCCCTCCATAAAATCCACTAGACTCATTTCCACCACCAATAGAGCCCTCTCCCTTGCAGGCCCCTCCCTCTGGAACTCTATGCCTCTTAATCTACGTACCGAAACCTCCACACCTACTTTCAAGAAGAAACTCAAAACCTGGCTTTTCCTCCAAGCATACCCCCATTCTTCATCATCTTCACCAACTAACACGCTAGCCCAACCATCATTCCTCTCCAACACCCCCCTTTCAGAACCTACACCCAACCCCCTCCCCCTCTAAAGTTTCCTACATCTCCTGTATATAACCAGTGTACAACATCTGTATATATATCCAGTGTACAACTTCTGTATATAACCATTGTACATATTTCTTCCTCGAATCCCTATTCACATTTTATCCCCATGTATCTGTTTGCACCCTCCCCCTGCCCCCCCTTTTTATCGACCCCCCCCCCCCCCCCCTCATCCCTCCCCAGTTACTTAGTTATTTGTTCTGTTACTGCGTTTTACGTTATACACCGTTCTCTGTAAAGGCTATGCCTATATACTTTCTGTTGTAAGTTACTTGTGAACCGGCACGATGTGCAAACGGTTGCCGGTATATAAAATTAAATAAATAAATAAATACCTGTGACCTTAAATACCTTACTTGGAAAACTGTATTCCTCATAGCCATTATATCAGCTAGAAGGGTCAGTGAACTACAAGCTCTAGTCACATACGAACCTTTTACAAAGTTCCTACATGACAGGGTAGTCCTCCGTACACATCCCAAATTCCTTCCTAAGGTTGTCACGGAATTTCACTTGAACCAATCAATAGTTTTACCAACATTCTTTCCTAGGCCTCATTCCCACCAGGGTGAAAGAGCCTTACACACTTTGGACTGTAAACGTGCATTATCTTTCTATTTAAACCGCACAACAGTCCAAAGGAAATCTAATCAACTATTTGTATCCTATGATCCAAACAAACCTGGTAAACCAGTGGGTAAACATACTTTGTCAAATTGGCTAGCAGATTGCATACAATTTTGTTATGACAAAGCAGGCCTTACTCTTCAAGGGCGAGTAAAAGCACATTCAGTCAGAGCAATGTCAACCTCAGTAGCACACCTTCGCTCTGTGCCTATTCTAGACATTTGTAAAGCAGCAACATGGAGTTCTCTTCACACTTTTGCAGCTCACTACTGCTTGCACAAAGAAGGAAGACAAGATTCAGCCTATGGACAATCTGTCTTAAAGAACTTGTTTCCAGTTTAAACCCAACTCCTTCTACATCCAACCTGCTGTGATCTTCGGCTGATTCATTCAACAACAATACTACACTGTTGCCTCTTTCCCAAATGACTCAGCCTCTAGCTTGCTAATCACCCATATGTGAGGACTAGCATCCTGCTTGTCCTGGGATAAAGCAAAATTGCTAACCTTGTAATAGGTGTTATCCCAGGACAGCAGGATGTAGTCCTCACGAAACCCACCCGCCACCCCGCGGAGTTGGGTCTGATACGTTTTATTATTTTATTTTAGGCTAACGCTTCTAGCTACAAAACAGACTGAAGAGAGACCCCTGTGGCAGGGAATATCATGGCATGCTGGGCATGCTCAGTAGGCACTCTGGTGCCAATCAAAAGTTTCATGGAAACTTTTAAAGAAGTTTTTCCGTACATAGGGCTCCATTACCGGTCACCCATATGTGAGGACTACATCCTGCTGTCCTGGGATAACACCTATTACAAGGTAAGCAATTTTGCTTAACCACCACAATAAGCAAGCTACACCCATGCTTATTTGTTTATCCAGACTATGTAATTCAGTCCTTGATGGTTGTTGTCTGAATATAGATCCACCTTTCTTCATTCCCTCCTGCCGTTGAAGCAGAGAGCCATGCTGGCTATGCATTGAAAGTGAAGTATCAGACTTATTTGGTTTGGGGTAGTAACCTCCGTAACAAGCAAGCTACTACCCACTTTTTTGTGAATGCAAATACTTTTTTCCACATTTTCTCATTCCCGCTGAAGCTTAGAGCAATGTTGGAGTCACATTAACCATGTAGCCGTCGTTCCGTGAGCCACCCACTCTTCATTCACATCCTCTAGACTTTATGGATCCACAGTGTTTATCCCACGCCCCTTTGAAGTCCTTTACAGTTTTGGTCTTCACCTCCTCCAGAAGGTCATTCCAGGCAT
Source organism: Rhinatrema bivittatum (assembly GCF_901001135.1). Classification (NCBI taxonomy): domain Eukaryota; kingdom Metazoa; phylum Chordata; class Amphibia; order Gymnophiona; family Rhinatrematidae; genus Rhinatrema; species Rhinatrema bivittatum. Next base: position 482,526,058 of record NC_042618.1, read on the forward strand.
CCACCACCCTCCCCGTGAAGAAATACTTCCTGACATTGGTTCTGAGTCTTCCTCCCTGGAGTTTTAAATCGTGACCCCTGGTTCTACTGATTTTTTTTTTCCAGGTTTGTCGTTATCTTTGGATCATTAAAACCTTTCAAGTATCTGAAAGTCTGTATCATTATCACCTCTGCTCCTCCTTTCCTCCAGGGTGTACATATTTAGACTCTTCAATCTCTCCTCATAAGTCATTCGATGAAGACCATCCACCTTTTTGGTCACCCTTCTCTGGACCGCCTCCATCCTGTCTCTGTCTCTTTGGAGATATGGTCTCCAGAAGTTGAGTTCAGTACTCCAGGTGAGGCCTCACCAAGGGACCTGTACAAAGGGGATCATCACTTCTCTTTTCTTAATCAATATTCCTTTCTCTATGCAGACCAGCATTCTTCTGGCTTTAGCTATCGCCTTGTCACATTGTTTTGCCGACTTCAGATCATTAGACACTATCACCCCAAGGTCTCTCTCCTGCTCCTTGCACATCAGCCCTTCAACCCCCATCGAATACAGTTCTTCCAGATTTCCACACCCCATATGCATGACTCTGCACTTCTTGGCATTGAATCTCAGCTGCCATATCTTCGACCACTCTTCCAGCTTATTTAAATCCCGTCTCATTCTCTCCACTCCTTCCGGCGTGTCCACTCTGTTGCAGATCTTAGTGTCATCCGCAAACAGACAAACCTTACCTTCTATCCCATCCGCTATGTCGCTCACAAAGATATTGAACAGGACCGGTCCCAACACCTATCCTTGCGGTACACCACTTAAAACCGCTCTCTCTTCAGAGTAAGTTCCATTTATCATCGCACATTGTCTTCTGTCCGTCAACCAGTTTGCAATCCATGCCACCGCCTCAGCACTCACTCCTAAGCTTCTCATCTTATTCACCAGCCTCCTGTGCGGGACCGTATCAAAAGCCTTGCTGAAATCCAAGTAGATGATGATGAGCGCTCTTCTTTGATCCAACGCTCGACGTCATCCACTTTGATTTCAGCAAGGCTTTTGATACGGTCCCGCACAGAAGGCTTTGGGTATTTTCGGTACATGCGTGTGCATCCTCAGCTTGTTCACCCACATGTGAGGACTACTATTCTCCTTGTCCTGTGAGAAAGCAGAGTTGCTTACCTGTAACAGGTGTTCTCACAGGACAGCAGGACATCAGTCCTCACGAAACCCACCCGCCACCCCGCGGAATTGGGTACGCTTGTGATTTATTATTTTATTTTTCACACGCTCTTTTTACTATACATAAGACTGAAGGGAAACCCCTGCTGGATGCAGGGTTAGTGTCATGCTGGGCATGCTCAGTAGGTACCAGTCAAAGTTCTAGAAACTTTGTCAAAAGTGTTCTGTGATTGGCTCCATCCTGCAATGTCACCCACATGTGAATACTAACATCCTGCTGTCCTGTGAGAACACCTGTTACAGGTAAGCAACTCTGCTTTCTATCAGGACCATGGCAGCGTCGGTGGCCCACTTGCAAGCAGTTCCCATGGAGATTTGCAAGGGTGCGTCATGGAGTTCTCTCCACACATTCACATCACATTACTGCCTGAATAGGATTGGCTGACGTGACAGTAGGTTTGGCCAGTCTGTCCTCCAGAACCCGTTTGAGGTGTTGAACCCAACTCTCCAAAAGTAGGGCCCTTTGTTTGGGTTCAGGCTGTCTTCCCCCCTCTTACCAACAGCATCGGTGTTGTGCCCATTGGCACCTGGTTAGGTGTTTGGTCTCCTTTTTGCATTGGGGAGCAGCCTTTAGCGAGGTATTCACTCGTATGAGGACTACCATCCTGCTTGTCCTTTGTGAAAGCAGAGTTGCTTACCTGTAACAGATGTTCTCAGAGAACAGCAGGATGTTATTCCTCATGGAACCCGCCTGCCCCCCCATGGAGTTAGATTTCTCTCTTATTTTAATCTTAACTCTATATTACAGGACTGAAGAGGGGACCCCATGTGGACACATGGTATAGGGCATTGTGGGAATTATGAGCTTCGCCGGCAGGCATGTCAGGGTTTAACACTAACTTCCCTTTTCCCTGGCCTATGCGCTGAATAAAGCATTACTTGTGCTTACACCTCTCTGCCTAGGAGAGGATACCTGACTGTCATGTATTTCTCTAGCTTATAATTAACCCTGATTGCCTGAAAGAAGGGCTAGTTGCCCCTAGTTAGAGGCAGGACAAAGACAGGAGGTATAGGATTCAGCAGCCAATGAAATGATCCGTACACACCCCCTGAGCCAAGCCAATAGTGTAGTGACACGTCTGTTGCTATGTGGAGAGGAGCCAATGAGGTGATGACACATAGTAAGCTTTTGTATGAATGTACAATAAAAAGGGGACCCAAGAGAGTGTTCACCCCTTTTTCCTGCCTGTGTCGTCTTCATTGCTGCTCAGTTTGCCTCGTCAAAGTTCTAGAATCTGACACTTTCTGCATCTGGGCTCCTTCTGATGTCACCCATGTGTGAGGACTAACATCCTGTGTCCTTGAACACCTGTTACAGGTAAGCAACTGCTTTCCTTTCCAATGGAATAGGTTCTAAGTTAGTGCATTATTAAAACATTTTAGGTATCTTGAGCCCCCATTTTCAGCTACATTGTTTCCCATTTTTATCCCTTTTAAGTTTGTACTCCAGCACAGTAAAAATCCTCAGCCAGATTGTGACTCTCTTCTTGCCTGGTACATATGCATCCAGAGTCTAGGCACTGGGTGTCACTATAGTTAAATGGCTTTGTCGTCCTCCCTTGTAGGTTGTTTCTTACAGTTTTGATAGGATGTAAATTAAACTACACCATGTAAGTATTTTTATTCAGTTTCTGATTGTATTGGGACTGGAGCATCTGTTTTGGAGGGGATAAGTGAGATGAGAGAGTATTGTTTTTTGTCCAATAGTATGAAATATGTCTACATTTTTAATGTGACAATTGGCTTACTGTATATTGTAAAAGGCAAAGTCACTTAAAAGACAGTCACTGCGATTGTTTTCTTTCTTTCTAAATTCTGTAGTTGAAAAGACTTGTGTAATAGAGAAATTTATCTGCTCTGCATTTATAAGAGAATTGCTTTAATTGCCTTGTAGCAAGCACTCTGTTGCCTGTAATTAAGATCAAAGCACCATTGTGGCTTGTTTTCAGTGGTCACATTTTGGCCTCCAATTTAAATTCTGAACAAATTAATTTCCCTTTTAGGTAGCGTTTTGTTTTTTTTTAGGTATTCCCTCCTAAAAATGTTTAGTCTCCCATGTGTAGCGCTTTAATTTATTTAAGCATATTAAGATTCATCCTTATAGCTGCATGAGCTATGTGTAGAGAAGTATTGCTTGGTTATGGGGTTGTGTGTGAAGGTTAAAGTAATCTGGAAGAAGAGGTTGCAGTGATAATGTCAGGGGAGTAGTGGTGATGCTGTAGGCATTGACAGGCAATGTGCATGGATTCTGTGTAGTAACCCAACCAAGCAATAGTCGGTGCCCCTGGTAAATTTTTCAACATTTTGTGGCAAGGGGTATCAATTTCTGGGGCAGACGTTTCAAAATTCTGTGCCAATTATATAATAAATTTTGCATAATTGTATATGCATGAGCATATTAACACATTTTTATTTAACCTTTTAAAAATAAAGCCCTTTTCTGACATTTGTCCAGTTAATTTATGTGGTACTTTATTAGAGAAAAATGGATCACAGTGATTGGTATTGGGGGAGGGGCTCTCAGGCATGAGGGTTAGAGGAATAAATATGGAGGAGAATAGAGAGACAGGGGAGGAGAAACAGGGTTAGGAAAAGGAATAATCTACTTACACCGTTTCTCTCCCCCCCCCCCCCCCCCCCCCGACTTCAGTTCTTACTCATCCACACACACCCTCCAGTGCTCTCCATCATTGCCTCTTCACACACACCCTTCCAATCTCCTCTTTCACAGAGCACAGCCCCTGCATCCCCTCTGATAGCTTCTTTCCCTCCCCCTCCAATGTCCCATGCAACCCCTCAATCTGCTCACTCCCCTCCAATGCCTCCCCTCTGCATATCTCTCTCTCCCCACAACTCCTAAGACTTAGTCACTTTCTCCTCCAATCTTTGCCTCCTGTGCACCCCCTCACACTCTCTCTACCCACTATCCCTCAGATTCCCTCTTCCCACCTGAAAAAAGACCCATCTAGTTTATTTTTTAGTGCTCTCTGTGAGTCTCTTCCATTTTAATAACTTAAAGGCAGCCAGACAAATTCTTTCTGGTAAGGCAGTGTTTCTGTCCCATGGCTAACCTGAGGGGTGAGGGGGTGGGTAGCTGAAGAAACCATCTACCACTTTCCTTGAGGATTCTCCCATGCATCTCTGCAGATTGGGAGGCAGGAGAGCAGGGGCAGCATGACTGGCTGGGTCTTTTTCCTCTGCCACCTGGGCCTAACTCTTGCTTTTAACCATACTGTGTTTCTTTGTAGTTAAAAGCAGCATTTGTGCCTGGGCAGTACAGGAAAAAGATGAGGCCCAACCTGCTGCCCCTGCTCACTTTCTCCTGCCGCGTGAGGGAGGAAGTTGATAACACTGCCACCTCTGCTTTGTTTCCCCGATTTGACTTGGCCCCTGGTCTCCTGTGGCAGTTCTGCGGGAGGGGCTGGATTTTATGGCCTTTCCTGCAGGCATGGATTCATGGGACACTAGTGGCCCTAGCGATATCTTTATTTGTATCTAAATGTAGTTCTGAAGCCTTCTTTCCAGAGGAAACTCCTCAAAAATGTTGGTCATAGTTTGAACTGCACTGCATTTGCAGCCTGGGCTGATGATCCACAAGACCCCACTGATATTGAATGACTGTGTAGAAGTCTTAACCAGTCCAGAAACAATTTAGAAGGACCCACAGTCACTGTGGGAGATTGAAACCAGGTAGGCAATTAGTGGTTTCAAAGTGATCATTTTACCTTTTATGTTTCCTGTCTTTCTATTTGCTTTTTACACATTACTTCTTGATGCAGTGGACATAACTGCATGGGATAGTGTGACAGATGTACAGGAAGTCATTTATAAGAGCATGCACACTCGAAAAGCTTTCTTGTTTTATCACCTTTCTGATGTATGGGGGAAAATATTGCCCAGTACTGATAGGGGTAGATTAGCTGATCAGAAAGTGCCAGAAATAATACACATTTTGGAATTAGTTTTCACATCAACACATTTTAGTGTGGACTGACCTACTAGTGAGCAGTACTCGGCATTTGGATATACAGTGGCAAGAGCAAAGGTCCATTAAAGTCTGGGTGTCTGTCCTCTACCAAGAAGGCTGTTCCTGTTCCTACCCCAGATCATTCCAGAGAAGAAAAGCTTGACTGACACTGCTACTTAACCCAGCATGCCACCTGCAGTCCCTCAGTATTTCTCTGTCTCCAGCAGATGGGAGAGGTGTAACACCTGCAGTATGGAACTTAAAAAATTAAAAGATAAATTTCTTTCAGGAGCTTCCTCCCAGGGATGTCTCTGTTCTGCTCTGATAGGTAATTGTAAGAAAGATGTTAGAAAGGGGTTCCTTAAAGATTACTTTTTACCTTAGGCTTATGTGACATCGTATTCTAACACATCAGCGCTCCTTAGTTGATGCATCATTTTGAACTCAGTTAATTATTAGATCAGAGCCATTCAAAAACTGATATATTAAAAAAATATATTAATTTTATTTTACAAAAGGAAAGTATTTAATGATCAAGGCATATCATAGATACAGAGAATAATAAAAGATGACTTCTTACCAATGAGTTAGGTCTGCCAGGATCTCGAGCATACCATACTCTGGAAAGCATACCGGTAGCAGCCTTGTGTATATACTCTTTTTCTTGTTGAGTGCTCATGGACAATTTAAGTACTGATTTTATTTTAATACAGATCAAGTCACACCATCTCAGGCGCCTGGTCTCATGCATTTTAATTACCAAAAATTACATATGTCAGGTTACATGATCAGGAGAATTTAGCTATAAAAATTCTTTGATCTTAGATATAATTTACATCATATGTATTTCGTCAAGCCATCTGGCAACTTTGATTTGCTTCTACCACCATTAACCTATTTTATTGGCAGAAGAGAACCTGATTACATATTTCTAATTTCAATGCATAAGTAAAATGTCAAAATGACATAGGCATCTAACATCTAAAACGCCTAATGACTAGATATATGAAATACTACTTATGGTAGGCATATGTCTATACTGATTTCAAAAGTCAAGACCTCTTTTATCTAGAGTTTTATGCCAATTAAAACCCAAACTCTGGGAGCTTTTCCAGGTTAGAATACATCAATACTTAAGGCCCTTCTCTGTTTCTCTTCCCAGTTCTAATAGCTCCACATGGTCCGTGAAAGAGAAAAAAAATATATAAATAAGATGCAGCACTAGTTATTTCAGGAGTTCAGAATGGTTCAGAGGTTACAGATTTTCATAGTTCTATGTTTTAGAGGTACAGGGGGTTGTTAGGTCCTTGGTGGCCATCCTTCCTGGTTGATGCCGATGAGCAGGGGGTTGGTGACTTTTGGTTGTGGCTCGTCCCTGCACAATGAGTGGGTTTTGATTTGCTGGTGGTCCAGAGCCCTCGAACAGCAGCTGCTCTGCAGCAGTCAGTCTTTTTTGTTTTTTGCTGTGAAGTTTGGCAAAAACAAAAAAAAAAGAAACCTGTTTAAGGAGGCTTGAAGAGAGTTCTCGGATCTGGCTTGCCCTTTGAGTGGTCTGTGAACACACCAAATACAGGTGAGAGCTGGTGGTAGCTGGGGGTCGTGGTGTTGACGAGACTGTTGTGGCGAGCACCTACGAAACACTTGTGGGAAACACGGGGCGCCGGCCAAGGATTGCAGCAGGAACTCTTGCTCATGTGAGATCCATTTGCACAGCTCAACTGCATGGATTTGTGCATGCACTCCATCTCCAGGGGGAGAAAGCTCAGGCAGTGCAGGTTCCGTTTTGGCAGGTAAAAGTCCTGGCTCTGTTTAAGCGCATAAGAGCAATGAGGTCATTGGGAGCTGCCACAAATCTTTTTCTTGTCTGTGGGAACGGTGGCTATCTTGACTGCAGTTGCAGCAGCACAGGAGGCTCCCAGGGAGGTGGGGAAATTCCCCCTCCTTTATCACAGGCTGTGCAGAGTTCCACGGAGATACTATATTATGTGCACCCCTAAATGTAAGAAAAACAAACCACGAAAATACAAAAATATTTCTTGCTTACAATATTTGAAGTGGACTGTTTTGAGCCTGTGTTCAAGCGACCATCATAAAGCACTGGATTCAGTATATCTTATCTGATAACCCATGAGCAAAAGCTTGAAATTGTAATCATCAGTCACTTGAAAATGCCATCTTAAACGCCCGACACTGCAGTGTTTCGGAGAATACTCCTCCTTCAGGGGTAGCAGCCAACTTCTTGTATCCTCACATGTTTAACATGAGCGTATATGTCCATTCAGCTCAGCTCCTTTGCAAAAATGTAATTTAATTTGCTTTTTAGCTTTAAAATATGCTCAGTCCGACTTACTTAGGCTCTTGACTGTTTATGGAAAGAAAAGAATTCTCACCTTCACACTTTATGATGATCAGTGCTTTTTTTATGATATCTTTTCTCTTGTTAATCTTCACTGTGTCTGACACGGGTTGGTTCCTACACCGCCATTTTATACCCAGAAAGCCCGCAAAACCGCAGGATGCCAATCACAGTTCCAAACCATAGACTCCTCAAATATTAAAATCTTGGCATTATGTATACAACCTATGGGCTAAGTGTGTGCCACTCTATTTTATCATTCAAGCCTCTAGGCTCCACAGCGTCTAATCTGTGTATCCAGAAATTCTCCCGTAAATTTAACTTTGCATTGCGATCACCCCCTCACTTGAGCGGTGGAATATGCTCTAATATTGTCCATTTGAATTCAGTGAAGGAATGTCCTTTGGATACACAGTGTGGTACCATAGGCGCTTTGAGGTCCTTCGTGGTAATTCGACTACGATGTTCTATTAGATGGATTTTCATTTTGTGGGATGTATGTCCTATGTATAGTTTTAGACACTGACATACAAGTACATACACCACATAAACCGAATTACAGTCAGTGCTGTGTTTCTGCATAACAGTATAACCTGTGTTGGGATCCTTCCATGATGTCCCAGCTATAGTAGAATTGCAGAAGTCAAATTTTATACATGGTGCATGTCCCGCTTCTATTATAGGTGACTGATTTTTCTGCCAATGCTGCTTGATATTAGATTATCTTGCTTATGAAAACATTGGCGGAATTCTGAAAGTCTCATGTGTGATTAGGTTGTGCCAATTCCGCTGAATGATTTCCTTGATACATTTAGTGAAATTCTTATGTTTTAACACACACTATTGCTCCACAATCCGATTTTGCTTTGTATTGCAAAATTTGTTCCCGATCTGAAGTGTGCTCTTGTAAAAGCTCTTTTTTTTTTTTTAAATCACCTTTTTGGGATAGCCTCTTTGTTGCAGTCTCATAGACAACTGATGAGACTGGTTCATGAACTCCTCATCCTTGGAACAAATCCTTCGTATACGGAAAAACTGACCCACAGGGAACCCATTTTTTTTAAATGTCTTGAATGATGACTTTCAAACCGCAACAAGTTATTCCTATCTATAGGTTTGCGAAAAAGAGTTGTTTGTAAACCAGAATGTGTGTGCTTGATCAAAATGTCCAAAAAAGCCAATTTATCTCGATATGTGATGGAAAATTTCAAGTTTGTATCTGCCTGATTAAGCCAAACATGAAAGGCTAATAGATGCTGTTCTGTGTCTGTCCAAACAAAAAATATATCATAGATATATCTGGTCCACATTTGTACATGTTGAAAAAATTGTGACGTGTACACTATGGACTCTTCAAATGTCATGACAAATAAATTGGCCACATCAGGAGCTAAGGGGGAACCCATGGCTACTCCATGAGTTTGTAAATAGATGTCTTGACCAAAATAAAAGAAATTTTGATTTAACACCAGCTCTGTTAACTGTATTAAAAATTCTGATGGAATCTGTTGCGGCCTCTCCCTTTGTGTTAAAAGGTCCCTCACTGGGGGGCGTGGTCTGACTGTGGAGCGAAATGGCAGCCTGAGCGGAGAGCTCCTGAGCACCACGAGCGATAATTAGCAAAAACTCCTTCCCAGCCCCCCAGAAAGGGAAATCTCCAGAGGTACACTTTCCTAATTATTTCCTCCATGACTGGGAAGAAAAAAACGGCAGACTTGAGTAAGTATTCATACTCTAAATTTAGAGACGAATCCGACACACAAGGCCTTGGAGCGGAGGCAAAAATGGCGGCCCAGACAGAGGAGGACTCAGACTCCCTCGGCAGTGAGGTTACCTGCTCGTTATCGGAGGTCCCCACTAGAACAGAGTTCCGGCAGTGGTTTAGTGACCTCCGGAGGGATATGAAGGCAAACAAAAAAGAATTACTTGAATCGATGGCTGAAATAGAAGAAATGGGTGAGATTGGGCATAGAGTGGATGATTGCGATGTCCGCTTAGAATCGCAGGAACAAAAAGTGACACAGTTGCAATCTCAATGCGATTCCCTGACCAAAGGGGGAGACTAGGTACTTTTAAAACTCGAGGATCTAGAAAATAGGAACCGGAGATGCAACTTGAGGTTTCGCGGGATCCCAGAGTCAGAGGCCTTCAGTGACTGCCATGAGGTGGTCCGCACACTGTCTTTTCTTCCTATCGCAAAACGAGGGTTCCGACAATGAGCCGCCCCCACAGACTATAGAACTCGAGTGGGCACATCGTACCATGGGGCCCCGACGTGGTAACCTCCCTTGAGATACTATCGCTTGTTTTCTGCGCTATCCTGTTAAGGAACGGGTTCTCACAGCGGTGAGGAAAAAACAATCATGGCAGTGGCAGAATCAAACAGTCCATGTGCTCTCGGACCTGTCACCTGGGACCCTAAAACGCAGGCAGTCCTACCTACCAGTCACCTCAGTATTGAGGAAAGAAAATTTAAGGTACAAGTGGCTCTACCCGGCTGGGATATCGGTGACTATCCAAGGAACCACCTCACGGGCGGCAAATCCAGCAGAGGCGGCGGCCATTTTAACTGCGGCAGGTTTTCCCATTCAGCAACCGCCAGTTGTAGAGAGCAAAGGACGCCCGGTTCCCCCCCCCCCCCCCCCCATGGCAGCAAGTTGAAAATGGGGGAAGAAGACTACAACGGCAGGAATCGACCCTCTGTGTGAGAGTACGACCCAATGAGTGATGAGCGGCATAATCGCAGTTATTTGGAATACACCGTCACACCTGTTTGACATTTCTTTGATGAAGATATTAGTTCATTTATGAAGTAGGCCTTTGAATACCAATAATGGTTGGGATGGAATAACCAAATTTAGTTGTGGTGACTATTAGGAAAGTGTTTGTATGAGGGGGAGGGGGAAAAGGGATCTAGGGTCTATGGTGCTCGGGGCGAGGCGGTTTTGCTCCGAGGGGGGACATCACCCCCATCCTGCTTGTGCAGGGACGTCATGTTATGCTGGTGTTTTCAGAAGGGGGTGGGGAGGGAGGGATTCTTAGCACAATGGATGGGTTCAGGGATTATTTTAGATGCGGGGGGATAAAGACTCTCTTGGCACTTACTATCTTAGGGGGTGGAGAATTGCATGGAGGTTTCTTAGTATCTGGCATGGTGGGTGGGGAGATTTGGGTCCGGGATCTCATTGTGGACATCTAATGGCACTACAGCTTTTTTCCCTTAATGTTAAAGGGCTCAATATACCGCGCAAAAGACATCTTCTCCAGCAAGATTTGAATGCTCACCCGGGTGGGATTATTTGTTTACAGGAAACTCACTTGCGACAGCGTTATGAGCATCTTCTCAATTGGCCTCAATTTGCCTATCGCTTTTTCTCCCCTGTGACAAAAGAGCATAAGTATGCGGGGGTATGTGTCCTGTTTAAGACAGGTTATGATTGGGTGCTAAGTTCCCACATTGAAGACAAGGACGGGCGTTATTTGCTGATTAAATTTGAGTACCAGGGGACACTGTATTCTCTCCTAAATTTATATGTCCCTAATACTAACCAAGTGAGTTTCCTGGATTCTCTTGACAAATTGCTTACTAAAGAAGTGGAGGGGTCACTCATAATTTTGGGGGTCTTTAATCTAATGCTTAGCCCCCATTTAAATAACTCTGGAGGGAATGAGATGGGGACAAGACAACCACTGAAGAAGCTGCAGGGACTTATTACAAAATGGGACCTAGTTGATGTATGGCGTCAACAGAATCCTAGCGGCAAGAATTAAACTTTCTATTTTTCTCCCCAAACATATTCGCGTATTGACTATGTCCTTATAGATAAATTGCTACTTGGTAGGGTTTTAGGGGCTTCCATTCATTCTATCACATGGTCCGATCACGCCCCGATAGACTTGAAATTGGGGGGGACAGGGGTGGGGGAAGGATTTCGGCCCTGGAAATTAAATGATTCTCTTATAGGCGACGAGGCTTTCTGTACCTCTTTGGGAAAGGATATTGAAGCTTACCTTGATATTAACAAAGGAGACCCTCCAGTCATATGGGATTGTCTGAAGGTGGTTATACGGGGCCAATTGATTGCCCGGGGGTCCCATGTTAAAAGGCAGAAGTGGAAACAAACTCTGGTAGATAACATAGCGCACTGGTCCGCAACTCACAGACGGACATTGGCTAAAAGCATATATAAGCAGATACAAGAAGCGAGGGATGAACGCGGGGCCATAGCGGACGAGGAGCTGAAGGCTAAGTTATCGTTAATAACTCAAGAAAAATTTGAATGGGGTAATAGGTCTGGGAGGCTGCTTGTTCGTTATTTAAAAAAACGGTAATCTCAGTTTCAGATTACAGGGATTCGGAGCCTGGACGGGAGCCTACTATCTTCGCCGCCAGATATCAGGCACCGGTTTCAACAAGTTTATGGGGATCTTTATGCTAATCAAGCTATCACAACTGACAGCATAGACAGCTATTTACAAGACATAGAGCTCCCATGTTTGAGTGAGAGAGAACATGCGTTCCTAGACCAAGCTATCACGCCCGATGAAGTTAGAGAGGCTATTAGGGGGTTAAAAGCCAACAAGGCTCTGGGACTTGATGGATATACCCCTCAATTTTACAAGAAGTTTGCAAACGTTTTGGTAGCACCGTTACAGGAGTTTTTCAATCATTTATGGGAAGGTGGTCCAATGGGGAAGGGAGCGAATACAGCTGGGATTACTATATTAGGCAAACCAGGGCGCGACCTCACTAGCTGTGGGTCTTATCGGCCAATTTCACTTATAAATCTCGATCTTAAGCTTTTAGCAAAAATCATGGCATCTCGGCTAAATAAAATCCTGGGCCGCTTGGTACATACGGATCAAGCGGGCTTCATACCGGGTAGAATGGCTGCTGATTAATATCCGCAAAATTGTGGACTTAATTTGGTGGGTGCGAGAACAGGATACCCCGTCTGTCCTGTTATCAGTTGATGCGGAGAAGGCCTTTGATATGGTCCACTGGCCATTTCTGTTTCGCACCCTGGAGAAATTCAATTTCGGCCCGAAGTTTTTAAAATGATTGCAGCAACTATATACTGAACCTATGGTCCGAGTGAAAGTTAATGGTATTTATTCTGAGGCCTTTCATATAAGGCGAGGGACAAGACAGGGGTGCCCTTTATCTCCACTCATGTTTGCCCTTTTTTTTAGAACCCCTGGCTACTAGAGTCCGCAAGAACACGGCAATTCAGGGAATTTCTGTAGGGGGTTCGGAATATAAAATGTCAATGTTTGCAGATATTTTGTTCTCTCTTACCAACCCTACACACGCACTAGCCGCTACCCTGGGGGAATTGCAGTTTTTTAGTGCGGTGTCTGGTTTTAAATTAAATGTCGACAAATCTGAAATTTAAACATTTCCCTCCCGGAGGAAGAGCTTCAGCATTTGAAGTCTCAGTTCAATTTTCAATGGGCTGGCCAGAAAATCAAATATCTAGGGGTGTATATTAGTAAAGACCCGGCTGAACTCTTTAAGTTAAATTAGCCCTCCCTCATCTATAAGATATTTCAAGATTTGGATCGCTGGTCGGGTCTCTATCTGTCATGGTTTGGTCGGATCTCCTCAATTAAAATGAATGTCCTTCCCAGGTTGGGCTATCTATTCCAGGCTCTCCCAATACCTATTTCCACTGCCATCCTCAAAAAATGGCAACATCTATATCTCCTATATCTGGAGATGTAGACCACACAGGGTATCCCAATTGGTTATGTATCGTCCCAAGCTAAGGGGAGGGTTGGGAGTCCTCAACCTCCGTTGGTATTATGTGGCTTCCCAACTAAGAGCGGTCCTGGATTGGCATCGTAGGGGGGGAACAAAAACAATGGGGGGTGGTGGAGCAGTCCCTGGTGAGGAAAATGCCACTATGTTCCCTCATGTGGCTGCCTAGGGAGGCATGGCGCCCTCTTCGGGCAGTTCCTCTACCAGCTCAAACTACACTCTGTCTATGGGAGAAGTGGAGGAAGCACTTTGTGGGAGATAGAAGATACTTTTATAGCTCCAGCATTATAGATAATGCTCTTTTACACTCAGGGGGGCAGATGCCTCATTTCCGAAACTGGGAAGCTAAAGGGATAACAAGCTTAGGGCACATATGGTCGCCGGGAAATATACTAATGTTCCAACAGTTGCAGGAACAATTCCAGTTGTCCTCGAGGGATATATTCGCCTATCTCCAGGTGAGGCATTTATTTATCACAGAGGGAATTAGCAAGGACTTGGGAGTTGGGGAAAACTCAATTTGAGCACTGGTGTGATCATGCAGACTTGTTGCGAAAGGGGATATCCCGGTCCTACACCTTTCTAAATAAAGACCCCATGGTCAAGCCGGCATTCATGAAAGCATGGGAGGCGGATATTAGTAAATTGACTATTGAAGATGTGTGGGATGATATATTTGTGGCGACGAAACAAGGTTCCCAGTACACTGCCCAGCGGAAAATTGTTATAAAATCTTGCTGCGGTGGTACATCACTCTTGCGAGGTTGCATAAATTTATGCCCTCCCATAGCCCATTCTGTTGGAAGAAGTGTGGTCAGATTGGCACTTTCTACCATATGTGGTGGTCTTGTCCTAAAGTGACCGACCTTTGGGGTCGCATCACACAAATCCTCACTCACGTATTAAACACGCCAATTCAGTTAGTACCTGAAAATGCTCTCTTAAATTTACCACTAGATGTCACAACTAATAAATGGAAATTAGCACATCTTATAATCATTGGGGCTCGCTGTGAATTGGCAAAAATGTGGAAGGTGGATACTCTCCCCTCAGAGGCCAATATCCGGATGAGGCTACATAGCTTATGGAAAACTCATATGGGGATAGCTGCTCAAACCCGGGACAAACAGAGGAGAGTGCAGATCTGGGAGCCCTTAGAGCGTTGGTTGGCAGGTTGAACTTCTAGTGCGTATGTTCATGAATGATGTGACACTCACCGGCCATGACATTACTCTTTTAGCGAGGTGGTTAACCATGGTACCTCTACAAAATGTTTTTATATTCTCGGTTTGATAGTGCTGTATTTAGAGGGAGTCTTTACCATTGTCGATTATATCCTTGGATATGTTCTATGTCTATTCTGTGCTGGGGTTGGGGGGAGGGAGTAGGGAGGGGAAACATTTCAGGAGAAATGAGATCTGCAAATCCAAATAATGTGGATATTGGACATTATGAGCGGACAGATGACATACTACTTAAATTAACGATCAGATGATGTTAATCTGTTCCAGTTATATTGTTTTTTATTTGTGTTCCAGTATTGTTGGAATTGTTCAATTGCAGTCCATTTAATAAAATATAAATTGAAAAAAAAAAAAAAAAAGTCCCTCACTATTTTTAGTGCTGCCCATTGGGGGAAATTTGTGTACAGTACTTCCACATCCAAGCTTACCAGAATTGAATCGACCAGTAGTGCGCTGAGCGTTTAACTTTCTGAGCATATGTAAAGTGTCCTGACGTAAGAGATCCCTTGTTGAACAAAGGGCTGTAAGAACACATCTACAAATTTAGCTAATGGTGCCAAAATTGAACCATTGGCAGACATTATGGGTCTGCATGGAGGACGGATGAGCGTTTTTATGTATTTTTGGTACCCCATATATCAACGGAGCCCGAGGGAACTTGACCTGTAAAAATGCAAGTACCTCCCCCATGGTTTCTCAGGATGCTCAGGTGTTGGTTCACTGGTTGGAGCAGCATCCTCACGTAGCTGTGGCGAACAAAGTGCAGGCAGATTTTCTCAGCAGGCAAAAATTGGAGAATGGGAGCTGTTGGAGGAAGAAATGCTGCTCGTTTGGGCCAGATGAGGAACACCTCACATGGACTTGATGGTATCAAGACAAAACGAAGGTGGTATGGTTTTACAGTCACAGATGACAAAATGGAGTAGAAAGAATCCATGCTATGGTGCTACCATGGACACAGGTTCTTTACGTCTTCCCCCATGGCCATTGGTGGGTGAGAGTTATGACAGACACCCAGGAGAAGTGATTATCATGGCTCTGGAGAGGCCACAATGGCTGAGGTTCGCAGATCTAGTTAACTTGACAGTAGATGGTCCGTTAAGGTTCGGTCATCTTCTGAGACTGTTGCACTAGGATCCCATATTTTTTAATCAGGTGGATCGCTTGTGTCCCCTGGATTGGCTTTTGAGAGGAGACGCTTGAGATGGAAGAGGTATTTCAAAGATGTCTTTGCCAACTTACTGCAAGCCAGATGGCTGTCCACATCCTTGGTTTATGTTAGGGTGTGGAAATTTTTAAGGCTTGTTATGTTGAACAGGGTGTGGAGCCTACTTGGGCTTCAATTTCCTATACCTTGACCTTTTTACAAAAAGGTCTAGTGAGGGTTCTAGCCTATAGTTTCCTTTGGGTACAGGTGGCAGCTTTAGGCTGTCTTCGGGGTGAGGTGCAATGAGTGTCTCTGGCCTCCCATCTGGCTGTGATTCATTTTCTTTGAGGGGCAAAACACTTGCAATCCCCAATGTGGAAGGTGTGTCCCTCATGGAATCTTAATTTGCTGCTAAGGGTGTTGTATGAAGTTCCGTTTAAGTCATTGTGGAAGATGACTCTAAAGGATTTAACCGTGAAATTGGGTGGCTTTTTTTTTTTTTTGTGGTGGTGATTTGTTTGGCCAGAAGAATTTCAGAGCTTCAGGTATTTAGTAGAAATCCCTTTCTTCAGTTTACGAAAAATGTGGTGTCCTTGCAAACAGTACCCTCATTTCTGCCGAAAGCTGTTTTTGGCCTTTCATCTTAAACAGTGGAACTTCCCGCCTTTCCACATTTGGATTCATCTGTGCCTCAGGCGAAGGAACTTCATGAGTTGGATGTGCGATGGGTGTTCAAATCATCTCTTTGTGCTTTTGAAATGTGCCAAGAAAGGAGTGCAAGGCATCCAAGGCTACTATTGTGCGATGGCTGAAGGGCACAATATGCTTGGCTTATATTTAAAACCCTAATGGCTTATTCAACTCGGGCAGAGTGTCAGCTGGTTTCACCTCAAGAAATGTCTGTCTGCTACTTGGAAGTTGTTACATACTTTCTTCAGGCATTACCGGTTGGATGTCAGAACTAAACTCTGAGGGATTTGGAAAGAATTTATTACGAGTGGGGCTATCGCGTTCCTGCCAGTATAGGGGAGCTTGGGTATATCACAAGAGTCTAGACTGATCTGCAGTATGAACAGGAAAGGAAAATTTGGTTCCTAATTGCTAATTTTCATTCCTGGAATACCACAGATCAATCCAGAACTCCACCCATTCAGCAAAACCTGCTCGTTATGTAAATGCTGCAGAGTGGTTTGTTTAGTTGCATCATGATCTGCTTAATGTTGGAATGAGTTTTCAGTCTGCCTTCTAGCGAAGCAGATTAGTCACATGGCGACAACCATTGCCTTTTCAGAAGTGTTACCTGTTCATGGAAAGGGGTAGGAGAGGGTAAGCTATATTGATAACTTCAATGTATGGCTCAAATCCTGGTGTAATGAACAAAGTTTTGGATATATTGGGGGCTGGGGCCTGGGGCCATGTATGGAACAGTTAAAAAAAAAAAAAAAAAAAAAAAGCTTTGTCAAAGATGGTTTACATCTGTCTGTGGCAGGAAAAAGGATCCTAAGAGATAAATTCAAATCCTATGTCATAAGGCATTTAAACTAGATGCTGGGGGTGGCAAAAGGAAATTAGAATGTCACCCCCCCAAAATGCAAAGGAAAAGGGTGAAGTGGATAACAAGTCAGCTTAAATAAGCCACAAAAGGAGTCCAAGAAAAGCAGTTAGCTGAACAAGAAAAGCAGGAAAACTATGAGCACAAATGCTCGTAGTTTGGGCAATAAAATCCCAGATCTGCAAGCCCTAATGGTGGAGGTAGACTTGGACGTTGTTGCTGTCACGGAAATGTGGTTCACAGAATCTCATGATTGGGATACGGCCATACCGGGCTATGACTTGTTAAGGAAGGACAGAGAGGACAGGAAAGGGGGAGGAGTGGCTCTCTATGTCAAAAACAATATCCAAGCATCTGAGCTGCAAGGAAGATGGAGCAAAGAAGAAGCATTATGGGCCAGATCACCATTCCAAATTTCTGCGGTATAGCACTGAAAGCAGTTTTGTGATGCTGAAAGCTGGACCAATCCCACAGAGATGACCTTAATGCACTTGAAGGCTTATGCCAAGCAAAGCATGCCTCAAGTACTGAGGCCCCTTTTACTGCAAACTTTTAAATATTGTTATTCAAATCCTAAACTTCATTCTAAACTGCAGCGGCAACCAGTTCCAACCCTTCCAGGACCAGAATGATAACATAAGAAATTGCCATACTGGGTCAGACCAATGGTCCATCAAGCCCAGCATCCTGTTTCCAACAGTGGCCAGTTCAAGATACAAATACCTGCAAGTACCCAAACATTAAGTCTATCCCACGCTACCGATGCTAGTAATAGTAGTGGCTATTTTCTAAGTCCCATTGATATGGTCCCATCAATAGCCAGACTGCCATATTCTCATACCTGGGAACTTTTCAAGTTATGTTCACCCTGACATTAGTGCAGTGGGTGGGGGATGGGATTTGCAGTAAGGATCTTTTGGCTTCTTTCATCATAACTCATTTTCTCTATCAGATAAAATGGTTTCTGGCATTTCTGTCTTGGGTCTGTAATTCCTTAGTCTCTAGGCCAGGGGTCAGGAACCTTTTTGGCTGAGAGAGCCATAAACGCCACATATTTTAAAATGTAATTCCATGAGAGCCATACAATATGTTTAAAACTAAATACAAGTAAATGTGTGCATTTTATGTAAGATCACACTTTTAAAGTACAATAAGTCTCTGAAAATATTACACCAGGCCTTAAGACACCAATACATCTCCTATTAGGAAAACGGACCAAGTCAGGCTGCTATAGAGTCCTACACAGAAACTACACGCCAGCAGAAAACCTCACCTGAATCACGTGCTGTCCCTCACCTAACATAGAATAAAGAGACCAAAACGCATAACAAGAAGCATGCAGAAAAAACTGAATTGGAAACTGCAACAAGCCAGAGTCTCTGTATGCAGTGTAACAAAGGAAAAAAGAAACATCACACATCCTTATAAAACAAATCAAGAAATATAAAATCATCAGCAGTAAAACTGTACTAACAAAAAGAACATATTTCGAAACAGCTGATGAGTGGAATATCCAATAATTAAAAACTCATATAAAACATTTCCAGATACCAACAAAATATTTCAAAATAGCAGACACAAAGATCCAGTAATGAAAAATAATAAGGATACAAAAATTTTTTTGCTCTGCATACCTGGGAACGTTTGATATCCAGGTGTCCTGAGATTGTTCTGAATTAGCAGGAGGTGGGGTGGTTTGCTTGGAACTTTCTCCTCTCTCAGTCACATACCAGCACTCTCTCTCACACTGGCTCTCAATGACACACCTATACACACATGCTCTCAGTCACTCACATATACAAATGTTTTTTCTCTCTCACTTATATAGGCTCTTAATTACACATTTACACACATGCTGTCTATCTTTTCACGCTTACACACACACAGGCTTTCAATCACATAAATACATGCTGTCTTTTTCTCTCACACACAGACTCTCATTCACATGCTTACAAACATGTCCTCTCTTTCTCTCATTTACACACAGGCTCTCAATCACATACTCACATGCTCCCTCACCTAAATCAGCTCTCAATCACACACAGACACACATGGTCTCTCTCTCTCATTTAAACACAGGCTCTCAATCACATACTCACATGCTCCCTCACCTAAATCAGCTCTCAATCATACAGACACACATGGTCTCTCTCTCTCATTTAAACACAGGCTCTCAATCACATACTCACATGCTCCATCACCTAAACCAGCTGTCAATCAGACACAGACACACATGATCTCTCTCTTACTTATACACACAGGCTCTTAATCATACATACACATGATCTCTCTCACACACAAAGGATCTCAATCATACACACATACTCTTTCAAACAAACAGGTTTTCAATTACAAACTTACACATACAGGTTCCCAATGGTAAACTTACATTCATGCTCTCTCTCTCTCTCACAGGCAGGATCTCAATCACAGACATACTCTCTTTCACATATACAGGCTCTCAATCATTCACATACATGCAATCTCTCATTCACACACACAGGATCTCAAACACACATGTTTGCTCGCTCATTCACTCTCTCCCCCCCCCCCCCCCCCGGGAACTCGCGGCAGCAGCAGCCACCTCCCAACGCTAACCTCCTTCATTTTCAGCCCTCGCGGAGGCGAAGGCGGAGTCCCATCGGCCGCGGTTGAAGATTTTCATTTTCCTCCGAGCCGCGCTGCAGTCTTCTTCCCGCGCAGGCACCCGATGCTCTCCACTTCCTCTTCCGGGCCGCGGGAAGAAGAGAGCACCGGCGTGCTCTCTTCTTCCCGCGGCCCGGAAGAGGAAGTGGAGAGCATCGGGTGCCTGCGCGGGAAGACCCGCGCAGGCACCCGATGACTCCAGCGCTGGCACCCGGCTGACACCCGATGATTCCCGCGCAGGCACCCGGATGACTCCAGTCGGCGTGC
Source organism: Rhinatrema bivittatum (assembly GCF_901001135.1). Taxonomy (NCBI): domain Eukaryota; kingdom Metazoa; phylum Chordata; class Amphibia; order Gymnophiona; family Rhinatrematidae; genus Rhinatrema; species Rhinatrema bivittatum. The sequence continues at coordinate 482,546,222 of NC_042618.1, forward strand.
TCTCTTCTCCTCCCCCCCGCGGCCCGGAAGAGGAAGTGGTGAGCATCGGGTGCCTGCGCGGAAGAAGAGACCACGCTAGTGTGGTCTCTTCTTCCCGCGCAGGCACCCGATGCTCTCCACTTCCTCTTCCGGGCCGCGGGGGTGGGGGGGAGGAGAAGAGAGCACGCCGGTGCCGCTGACTCCAGCTGTCCTGCCGCGTTCCGCCCGGGCTGACAGCATTTTAAGCCCGGGCGGCGGAGGACCGGGGAGCAGCTGGGTCAGCGGGGAACCGCGAAGTATGGCGACACGTGTCTGCGAGCCAGATGCAGCCCTCAAAAGAGCCATATCTGGCTCGCGAGCCATGGGTTCCCGACCCCTGCTCTAGGCCATATCTGGAGGGTTCCCACATACGCATATTCTGGACCAATTATGAGTATTTCATATTTGTGCCAGAGGGTAGATGCTGATTCTCTTAAGTGGGAAAACTCTTAGGATTCATTGTTCATTCTTGCTGAGTATATAAAACTTTTTCTTTCTTTTTTTTTCAGCTGTGTTAATGTAGAAGAGCACCATGCTGTTGACATTGACCTGTACCACTGTCCCAACTGTGCAATTCTACATGGACTATCACTAAGTGAGTATTCAGTTCCCAATCAAAGGTTTCTTAGGATGCGTTTTCTTTTTTCTTTTCTCCTGTATTTAAAAGCTAGTCTTTAATGCAAATGACAAGAAATGAATTGATATTAACTAAATGTATTTCCAGTGCAAAAAACAACTTCATGTAAGCCAGTTAATGTCTCATTATGTTACAATATATTGATGGGGGAAAAATTTGGAGCAAGTTAAATATAAATATCTAGGTAATTGTCTAACAGAAGTACAAAGACATAACTTGGGACTATAAGGAGTCTCTTAAGAGGAACTCAGTTAAAAGGGTATTGAGTGCATACATCTTGGTGGGAGGTTACAGAAGTGAAATATGGATTTAAAGTAATGAGATTATACATATATTTGAAATGTGGTATGTTAGAATGCTGAAGATCTCCAGTCAAAGAGCACATGAGATGATTGAAGGTGAAAGAACTCGAATAGAAAACGACCAACAGGAAAATGAGATTTGCTAATCATGTATTCAGAGAGTATTGGCAAATTAGCCAATTATTGCTGGAGGCCAGAGAGGACACGAGGGAGGAAAAGAACAGTTTAGGGTGATCAAATGAAAAGAGGGCAACATCTGGAAACATAGGTGAAACAAAGAGCTGAGCACAGAGAACTGATACACCCAAGTTGCCAACTGTTGTGTTGAAGACAGTGCTTGATGATGAGTCTTTGGTAATAGTAAGAATGATCATGACTACAGCATATAAGGATGGAAGTCAAAATGTTACCCCAAAACGTCGATCCTTAAAATTGCGGTCGTCTTATCTATAGGTCAATCCACATTAATGCCAGTATCATAATGCAAGATGCATGATTGAATTGTTCACATGCTCCTCCTCCCGATCCCTTAACTCACCCGGTGCTATGAGGACAATGATGGCACCTGCAGTTGCGCAGGCCTGTCCTCCCTCTTCCCAAGCCAGGATCTGATTGATGCACTTAGAGCACTAGGACCTTGCGGGGGAAGAGGGAGGACGTGTCTGAACGACTGCAGGTTCGTCGTCGTACTCATAGCAGCAGTGAGGGATCTGGAGGAGTTGTGGGGGAGAAGCTGTCCTACTGCTACCCTGGGAGACCGCGGGGGAGGAGGAAGGACATTTCTGAGCACATGCAAGTGCTGTCTAGATAGTGGGCGAGTTAAGGAATCGGGGGGGGGGGGGGGGGGGGGAGGATTCTGATGGGGGATGGAGGGAAGGAGTCTGGGGAGGCAGTCATTAAAATAATGACATCTTGCTCTCAGGAAAATGAGTGCTGATGAGAAAAAGAGCATCTTACATCACATCGCTGAAACTGAAGGTTATAGAACATGCAAAGGAGGCCAATAATTTTGTAGCTGTAAGAGAATTTGACAGTGAAAAAAAATGAAGAAAAGCTGCTAGAAATGCCAAAATCAAAGGAAACTTTGTTTCAAAATTGTGCCTTTTTGAAGGAATGGAAAAGGATTTGAATGACTGGGTAATGGAATGCAGACAGACTACATTGTGACTTGCTCAAGCATTAGGATTCATGCCCTTCAAATGGCAAAAGAAGAAAAATATTCAGCGAGCAAAGGTCTGAGAGAATTCACAGCATCGTCTGGTTGGTGTTCATGGTTCTTGAACCTATATGGATTGTGCCTTCATCAGCATACATAGATTTCACAGAAACTGCCTAAAGAGCTTGATGAAAAGTTTTGTTCGTTTCACAAATTCATTATTTGGCAGAGAATAAAGAATCATTTTGATATGAATAACATTGGTAATATGGATAAAACGCAGATGACATTTGATATGCCTGGCAGTCGCACTGTAGTTGGTGTTGGTGAGAAGGCCATACTTGTAAAAACAACTGGTCATGAAAACATCCATTTCACGGTGGTCCTGTCTTGCTTGGCACATGGCACAAAACTGCATCTGATATTTAAGAGGAAACCATGTCAAAGAACCAAAAAATCCCAGCAAGCGTAACTGTTCAGGTTCATCCTAAAGACCGGATGGATGAGGGCATGTATTTATGTGATTGAAAGCCTGTGTGTGTGTGTGTAAGCCTGAAAAGATAGACAGCATGTGTGTAAATGTGTAATTAAGAACCTATATAAGTGAGAGAAAAAACATGTGTATATGTGAGTGACTGAGAGCATGTGTGTATAGGTGTGTCATTGAGAGCCAGTGTGAGAGTGAGCGCTGGTATGTGACTGAGAGAGGAGAAAGTTCCAAGCAAACCACCCCACCTCCTGCTAATTCAGAACAATCTCAGGACACCTGGATATCAAACGTTCCCAGGTATGCAGAGCAAAAACATTTTTGTATCCTTATTTTTCATTACTGGGTCTTTGTGTCTGCTATTTTGAAATATTTTATTGGTATCTAGAAATTTTTTATATGAGTTTTTAATTGGATATTTCATTCATCAGCTGTTTTGAAATAATCTGTTCTTTTTGTTAATATGGTTTTACTGCTACTGATTTTATATTTCTTGATTTGTTTTATAAGGATGGGTGATGTTTCTTTTTTCCTTTGTTACACTGCATACAGAGTCTCTGGCTTGTTGCAGTTTCCAGGTCAGTTTTGTCTGCATGCTTCTAGTTATGCGTTTTGGTCTCTTTATTCTTTGTTAGGTGAGGGACAGCACATGTGATTCAGGTGAGGTTTTCTGCTGGCGTGTAGTTTCTGTGTAGGGCTTTATAGCAGCCTGGCTTGGTCCGTTTTCCTAATAGGAGGTGTATTGGTGTCTTAAGGCCTGGTGTAATATTTTCAGTGTTTCTTAGGTAAGGTGGTTACTGTTTAAGTGCTGGAAATTGGTGATGTTTTGGTGTGGGATGTTTACTATTTATGCAATTTCTGTTCAGACATAATATGTATCTTTTCCTTGTGTTATTTTAAGCAATAAAAATAATTACAGGACCTTTACTTTTTATTTCCGCTGTGAATTGTAATGAGCAGTGTGTCATACATGTGAGCGTGGCCTGTCAGGCGTGTTACGATGGGAAAAAGGTTGAGAACCACTGCTCTAAATGACCAACAAGTTTAATTATATTCATAAGCTGTTTATGAACAATGCAATATAGCAAAACATCCAAAATTCCCTTTTTGAAAGCAATGGTTTTAAAAAACCATTGCAGAAGTAGATTATCTGAATTAGATAAGAGCTACAACTATAAAGGAAACTAAAATAAGCTCCTAAATAAGACAATGCAGGCTCTTAATCATACATACACATGAGCTCTCTCACACACAAAGGATCTCAATCATACACACATACTCTTTCAAACAAACAGGTTTTCAATCACAAACTTACACATACAGGTTCTCAGTCGTACACTTACATTCATGCTCTCTCTCTCACAAGCAGGCTCTCAGTCACAGTCCTCCGAGCCGTGCTGCACATTCTTCAGACCGCGCCTCTCTTCTGTTCTTCGGGCTGATTCTGACCACACTAGCATGGTCTCTTCTTCCCGCGCACGCACCCAATGCTCACCACTTCCTCTTCTGGGTCGCGGGGGGGGGGGAGGGGCGAAGAAGAGACCATGCCGGTACCGCTGACTCCAGCTGTTCTGCCCGGGCTGACAGCATTTTAAGCTCGGGAGGAGGAGGACCGGGGAGCAGCTGGGTCAGCGGGGGACCGGGAAGTGTGGCGACACATCTGCGTGTTCTTGGCGAGACACTGGTTGAGAACCACTGATTCAGAGTATTCAGTTTAGCAATTCGTATTTAATGCTACATGTTTAACTGATCCAATTTATCCAAGGGCTGCAGTTTGCAGCTTCACATTAAATAATCTGTCATTACAAATAACGAGCTATCATGTGTGCCTCTTAAGAGGTGTAAATAAATGAGCCTATGCAGGTGCGTGTAACTCTTCCTTTCTTTTCTGTGAGCTCTTGGTTTTTTGTTTTTTAAATCTTAACTGAAACTCAAACTTTTATTTATACTCAGAATTTCAGAGTTTAAAATCTCATTGGATTCTTCTGTGATTTTTAAATAGTTGTATACATAAATTTTTATTAATGTTAATTTTAACAGTTGGAATAAATACAAATTTATTATGTCTCTATCTTGAGAAATCACTTTTCTTTCAAGGTACATCCAAGCAATGTACATATAAGACCAACGTTTTGTCTAGGAAGGCAGAGAGCTGTCCATTCACAATCTTCTCCGTTTTAGCCAAGATGGGCACGTTGGAAATGGGTCTCTATTTTTCTGGTCTGTCAGGGTCAAGATGACTTTTCTTTTAACACTGGCCGCCTTGCAGCAATCAGGAAGAGCTTTGCATCTGGCTCTATCATGTAATAATGTCAGCCAATGGTGGATAAAGCCCTAAATACGAAGTGAAGGTGAAACTCATCTGTTTAAGCAGATCTAGACTGCAGGGGTGATATTAAATGCTGCAAATGTACTTGTGGCAATATTGAATAATTCTGGGATAGAGGATAATGAAAGGGGAATGAATGGATGAATTTTACCTTTGATTCAAAGCTCAAGGCAAAATCCTCAAGATTTAATTTTACTAAATGAATGCATTCAAATTGCTTCCAGAAATATGGGAGGTGAGTTTATAGAGTAGTTTTAGATCTGATATCTGCTGTATTCAAGTGTTTTAAAATCCTCTCTTGGCTTGTTTCACTTCCAATAAGTAATGCTTTATGCTATTGTTAGGCAAAATGTAATCACTGGAAGATTTAGATTTTCTCTACTTTCTTTCTAGATGCTGCGTTTGCCACTTTCAAACTTTCAGGCCAGAATGTAATGATACCATGGAAAATTATTAGTTTAACTGTTTTATAATGAAGAGGCGCTACATGCTCATACACTTGTGCAAGTCTGATTCTAGACAAATTTCTTGTCATTTAGTGGAAGGTCTAGAAAATCAGATGGTAGAATCACCGGGGAAGCGAGCTCTTCAAGGTCGAGATCCTTAGATTTTATTTTAATGGAGATTCTCATTTTAAGGGGTTGAGCTGTAGCTGATTGACATTGCAAAGAGAAAATAATCAGAACATGATCCTTCCAGATTTGCTGGAAAAAACTGACAGTGCAGGTGGGAAGCACTTATCTGATGTAAAAATTAAATCATGTATGGCCCTCCTTGTGAGTAGGCTGGATCCATTGGGCAAGAGACAAATCAGTCATGGCTGCAAAAAGTTTGATTCATCTGATTTATTGCGCTCATCAGCATGCATGTTATAATTGCCAAGAAGCAGCAGCTGTGAACTGCTTAGTGAACATTCATTAATGAACATGATCAAGTCATGCAATTGAGTACTAGTTACTGGAGAAGGCTAGTAGATAAGGAGAGTGTTCATTTGGGGGTTCCTGAAAAGTTGTAAATAGACAGTCAGTTTTGAGGTTGGATGATACTGACTAGATCATTTTCATTAAACTTGAGTAAGAGAACCAGTAAGACTTTCAGGGATTTTTCTGGAGTTATGTTGGTTTTGCCTTAGATTAGAGACTAGTAAATATGGCTAACAGTGGTTGCATTCTCTACCAATATCATCATAGATATGCTCAAACGGCAGCTCTTCCATTAACCACTGTTATTGCCTTTGTGCCCTCTAATCCAAGTTGAGAATGTAATATGTCTACATACTGTATATGATAAATACTTACATAGAAACATAGAAACATAGAAATGACGGCAGAAGAAGACCGAATGGCCCATCCAGTCTGCCCAGCAAGCCTCACACATTTTTTCTCTCATTCTTATCTGTTACTCTTAGCTCCTTGTTCTATTCCCCTTCCACCCCCACCATTAATGTAGAGAGCAGTGATGGAGCTGCATGCAAGTGAAATATCTAGCTTGATTAGTTAGGGGTAGTAGGGGCAGTAACCGCCGCGATAAGCAAGCTACACCCATGCTTATTTGTTTTACCTAGACTATGTTGTACAGCTCTTGTTGGTTTTTTTTTTTTTCTTCTCCCCTGCTGTAGAAGCAGAGAGCCATGCTGGATATGCATTGAAAGTGAAGTATCAGGCACATTTGGTTGGGGTAGTAACCGCCGTAACAAGCCAGCTACTCCTCGCTTTGTGATTGCGAATCCTTTTTTTTTCTTCACCCCTGTCGTTGAAGCTATGCAGGATATGCATGAAGCATCAGGTTTTTTTTTTTTTTTTTTTTTTTTTTCCCCCTGCCCTTGAAGCAGAGAGCTATGCTGGAAATGCGTGATGTATCAGTCTTTCTCCCATGCCGATGCAGGAGAGAGCCATGCTGGATATGCATGGAAAGTGAAGTATCAGGCACATTTGGTTTGGGGTAGTAACTGCCGTAACAAGCCAGCTACTCCCCGCGTTTTGAGTGCGAACCCTTTTTCTTCTCCTTTGCCGTTGTAGCAGAGAGCTCTGCTGGATGTGTGAAGTATCAGTTATTCTTCTCCCCTGTCATTGAAGCAGAGAGCTATGCTGTATATGCATTGAAAGTGAAGTATCAGGCATATTTGGTTTGGGGTAGTAACCGCTGTAACAAGCCAGCTACTCCCCTCTTTATGAGTGCAAATCCTTTTTTCCATTACCTCTTGCTGTTGAAGCTTAGAGCGATGTAGGAGTCACAGTAAGCATGTGTATGTTTATTTAGTAAGGGTATTGTGTCAATAGCCATCATTCTGGCGAGTCACCCACTCTTCATTGGTGGCCTCTTGACTTTATGGATCCGCAGTGTTTATCCCACGCCCCTTTGAAGTCTTTCACAGTTCTGGTCTTCACCACTTCCTCCGGAAGGGCATTCCAGGCATCCACCACCCTCTCCGTGAAGAAATACTTCCTGACATTGGTTCTGAATCTTCCTCCCTGGAGCCTCAAATCGTGACCCCTGGTTCTGCTGATTATTTTCCTACGGAAGAGGTTTGTCGTTGTTTTTGGATCATTAAAACCTTTCAAGTATCTGAAAGTCTGTATCATATCACCTCTGCTCCTCCTCTCCTCCAGGGTGTACATATTTAGATTCTTCAATCTCTCCTCGTACGTCATCCTATGAAGATCCTCCACCTTCCTGGTCGCCCTTCTCTGTACCGCTTCCATCTTGTCTTTGTCTTTTTGTAGATACGGTCTCCAGAACTGAACACAGTACTCCAGGTGAGGCCTCACTAAGGACCTGTACAAGGGAATAATCACTTCCCTTTTCTTACTTGATATTCCTCTCTCTATGCAGCCCAGCATTCTTCTGGCTTTTGCTATCGCCTTGTCGCATTGTTTCGCTGTCTTCACATCATTAGACACTATCACCCCAAGGTCCCTCTCCTGCTCCGTGCTCATCAGCCTTTCCCCCCCCATCGAGTACAGTTCATTCGGATTTCCACTCCCCATATGCATGACTTTGCACTTCTTGGCATTGAATCTCAGCTGCCATATCTTCGACCACTCTTCCAGTTTCCTTAGATCCCGTCTCATTCTCTCCACTCCTTCCGGTGTGTCCACTCTGTTGCAGATCTTAGTGTCATCCGCAAAAAGACAAACCTTACCTTCTATCCCGTCTGCAATGTCGCTCACAAAGATATTGAACAGGACCGGTCCCAACACCGATCCTTGCGGCACACCACTTAAAACCGCTCTCTCTTCAGAGAAGGCTCCATTTACCATCACACATTGTTTTCTGTCCGTCAACCAATTTGCAATCCAGGTCACCACATCGGCACTCACTCCCAAGCTTCTCGTTTTATTCACCAGTCTCCTGTGCGGAACCGTATCAAAAGCTTTGCTGAAATCCAAGTAGATGACATCTAGTGCTCTTCCTTGATCCAATTCCTTGGTTACCCAGTCAAAAAAGTCAATCAAATTTGTCTGACAGGATCTTCCCCTGGTGAATCCATGCTGCCTCTGGTCCATCAATTCTCCAGACTGTAGATAGTTGACTATTCTCTCTTTCAGCAGTGACTCCATTACTTTTCCCACCACCGAAGTGAGGCTAACCGGTCTGTAGTTGCCTGCCTCTTCCCTGTTCCCACTCTTGTGAAGCGGGACCACCACCGCTCTTCTCCAATCACTCGGCACCACTCCCGTTTCTAGGGATCTATTGAACAGGTCACACAGCGGACCTGCCAGAACATCTCTGAGCTCCCTCAATATCCTTGGATGAATCCCATCAGGCCCATGGCTTTGTCCACTTTCAGGTTCTTTAGTTCTTCCCACACATTTTCTACTGTAAAGGATTTTCATCTATTCCCCTTCCCTCCAGTTTCTTGTTGTTTAGAGATGGTCCTTCTCCAGGGTCTTCTTTAGTGAACACAGAGCTGAAGTATTCGTTTAATATTTCTGCCATTTCTTCGTCTCTCTCTACACATTGATCATTACCACCTTTCAATTTCACTATACCACTTTGGACCTTTCTCTTTTCGCTGATGTATCTGAAAAATGTTTTGTCACCATTTTTTATCTCCTTGGCAATCCTCTCTTCCGCTTGACTCTTTGCCAACTTGATTAATTTCTTTGTCTCCCTCAGTTGATACAAATATTCTTCTTTGTGCTCCTCCCTTTGGGATCCTTTATATTTCTTGAATGCTGTTCTTTTAGCTTTAATTTTGTCAGCCACCTCCATTGAGAACCAGATAGGTTTCAGTTTTCTTTTGCTTTTCTTTACATTTCTAACATATAGAGCAGTTGCCTTGGTGATTGCTCCTTTTAGATTGGTCCACTGCTGATCCACATCTCTCTCGTTCTCCCATCCTTTAAGTTCTTCCTCCAGGTAGTTCCCCATTTCCTCAAAGTCTGTGTTTTTGAACTGTAAAACTCGGGTCTTTGTGGTTCTTACGTTTAAATGATTCTGCTGTTGAACTCTCAGGAGCTGAGTAAGTTGTATCTTAGAAGCTGAAGTCTCGGGCCAGGCACAGGAAATCCAGGTTTCAGTCCTAGACCTTTTCCCAGCTCTTTTGGTTGGGTGCTATGGAAGCTGTTTTATCTCTTGAAAGGGGGAGAGTTCAAACATTTGCACATTACACACCTTCCCTCCTCCCCCCACTATTCAATCACAGCAAATTTGTACCAAAATACTCTCGACCAATGTCCATTGCAGTGATGGCTCTTCTGTCGGACATAAAAAAGGACAAACACTGAAAGCTACAAACCCTTTTTTTTTTTTTTTTAATTGTGCACAAGTTCTAGTTGTTCGTTGTGCTGCTTGAGCCAAAAGTCCAGAAATGAGCTGTTGAAGTATCTTGATTGTGAACATAATTTAAAAAAGCAAAAATAAAACCTGACACTTCATTTTATTGATCTGTTCCTGGTTCTCTTACTCAATGAGAGAGAGCTCAGTCATCTTGGGTGGTCATGTGGTTGCTGGATATTTCTTCTATTTTTATTCGCCACTACCTGATGGGTCTGTGATCTCTGGCCAAGGAATAAGGGCCTTATTTGCCCTCTGGGCCCGTGTGGAAATCAGTTATAGATTCAACCCTTCCCAAAGTCCCACAAAAGGACTATGAGCTGTTTCTGCAGCACTTTCAGCATTGGCTTTCCTGAGGAGTTTGGAGGTAAGTCTAGGAATTTAACCTGGAACTACATATAGTGCATTGGGCAGTCGCTAAAATCTTATTCTCCATGGACAAGCTGGAAAGTCAGTCTCATATGTGGGTGATGTCACTATCTAAGTTTTGGATAGTGTCCTAGCTATACCTAGAAAAGCCTTCTAGGCTTTTCTGTACATGCATGGGTGGAACTGCATGCATGCCATGAGGCCCCTACTGTGGGAATGAATTTGACATGTCCTGTGGTGCACTTTCATTTTGTTTTCAGTCGTACGGTTCCTCTGAGGTCAAGCTTTCCTCAAATTTCTTTCAAGTCCTTGGCTTGAATTTCTAAGGTTTGATGGTTAAACTATAATTTTTTTAAAATTAGCATCTGCCAAGCTGAATGACCATCTTCTCCATTATAGCTAACAGGAAACCTTTGATGTTCACGTGGTATCCTGCTTTCAGCAGGAAAATGTCTAGCACGGGCTACCACAATGAAAGTATTTACCTTGGAGTTGACCATGATACTTTAAATTTTAATTTGTTCTAATATGTTTGCTATGGAGATTTAGGCTCCAGATTATCCTAGCTCCAGTTTTGGCATTTGTTTTGAAGCTGGCCGCCTCCTCTTTGTAGTCTAGTTCAAGATCAAATAAGTCATTGTCCAAACACTCTATGCTTATTCCCCTGCATAAAGAAGCAGGGTCAAGTGTGAAAGTGAGAGGTGTCAAAACTGGGCAAAGAAACTTGTGCATCAAAAGAGCATATGAGCAGAGGCAGTCGGAGGTATTGAGGATGTCTGCTGTCCTTAGAGAATCTGCTCGATATCTATGCTCCCTTTGATCTTAGCTGAGCACATCCTTTTTAATGCCAACAGCATCAGGGTTTTCTCATATCTCCGAATTTGCCTATTCCATCCCTTGTTGTATCAAGACCAACATCTCCTTTGGAAACTGAAGCATATTCTATTCCCCATGTCTGGCGCTGACCAATTAACTAGGGTAGCATATGAAAAGGAAAAATGGTTTAAGATCTTTTTGTAAGGCACCTAGTTAGGACTCCTTGATAGGTCATGGTCCTTTTTCTGTCCTTATTCAGATCCAGTCTAAAACTCCTTTTCAGGTTGTCTTTAACTTTTATCCCCCCATTCTCATTATCGGGCTTGTTTTTATACAGTTTCCCAAAGTCTAGTTTGTCCTATGTTTGTCTTCACTAGATTGTAAGCTCTACCCAGCATACTGACTTTTGTGTATTTGCACAGCATTGCCTAAATCTAGTAGTCCTATAGAAGTGAATTGTTGTCCCTTTGCCTTGGCACTGTGTGAACCTGATCTAGACACCCTTTATACGGAGGCTGTGGCTTTACTATGGAGACTGATTTCCCTCTAATTCACTCTAGGCCCTGGTAATTCTTTCCACAATTTTAAAATAGACATAGATGAATCTGTTGCAATACAAATCTACCAAATCTATTAGGAATGTAATGTTTACATAGGAAAAATATTACATTAGGGAATACCACACTTTGAGCAAACTTTCGGTGGGCATTCCCAAAACCCAATACATACAATTAGACTTATACTGTTTGTTTCTACAAATTCATGGTTCAGCAAAATATTTCAGATTGACCAGTCAGTTTCACTTCTGCATTTTACTTCAACATATGTCTTAGATCATGATCAGTTAACAGGTCAGCAATACATAGGTCCTAATTGCAATTACCTACAAGCACAGCACTTTTATTACGATAAGAAAGGATCACACAATTACAATATTCATCTTGTCCATGGAGCCAATAAATCTGGTATCATTAGGATATGTTATAACAATTTTAAAGAATAAAATCAAGTGCTTTACAACTGAATGTTTTCCTATTACAACTGTTTAAGTAATTCTCACCGTAGTCTTTCCTTACGCATTACCATTCCACCACTTTACACACACCTTCAAATGACTTACAGTAACCCCTCTGTTCAAACAAACAAAACTCTTCCTAAAAGGCGAGTTTCTTCAATTCTTTTCTTCAGGATTTGAAGAGAAAAAGCACAAGTGTTCTTCAAAAATATATCAAACAGTTTATATAAGTGGTGGTCAACTTCATCTGTGTTCTCATAGGTAAGCATTGAAATCCAGGAACCAAACTTTTAATAGGGTCTGTTCCAGCAGTGAGGTGGATTCAGATTAGGACAGCATCAGTACTGTATTAGTAATGATTTTAAACTTTGGCAATACAATATGAATCTGTCTCAGTTTTAGTGCTTTGTAATATGAAGTTAATCAAAACAGATTATTTACATAGGATAACTAATAATTTCAAATGGGTGCATATTAACTTTCTTAATTTAAATTACTTTTGGCCAGAATAAAACTTTTTGCTAATCAGTTTTTTTTTCCTATGGTTAGTCAATTTAGTTACTGTAGTCAGTTTAGCTAATGCAGATTAGATTCAAGTCTTTACTAATTCATAAGTAAATATTTGGGATGGCAACAATCAAATATCTGAAGCAATTATTCACAGTTCATTCCAATTAGTAACATTTTATCTAAAATGTTTCAATAGATCATAATTAAACCAAATTCAAAATTGTATTGATTTCCAAAAAATGTTTCACCATATAAAGTTTCAATTGAAATAAGATTCAGAAATGTTTTGCCATTAATAATGCAACATTCTTATCGGTCTTGAAAAAATAGGTACAAGACCATTTCTAATCTAATAAACTACAAAAGGCACTCTTTGTGGAGAAATACATGAGTTTGTATCTTTAAATGCATCCTTTATGTTCCCCTTTTTTGGCACTTCAGACTGGATTTGTGGATATTTCCCTGTCCCCAGAGGGCTCACAATCTAAGTTTGTACCTGAGTAAGTGACTTGCCCAAGGTCACAAGTAGCAGCAGTGGGATTTGAAATCTGGTTTTTCTGGTTCGTAGCCCATTGCTGTAACCACTAGACTACTCTTCCACTCCCAGAAATGAAATCTTTTCTCTTTCATTCTTGTTTCTTAAATCAAATTTTAGCATGGTTAATTGTTTAAAACTGAATCATAAGCACAGGGTGCATGATGTATTTGTTTTTTATTCTGTGACAAGGGGAGATTCTTGAGGGTGGGGCAACTTCCTCTTCAGACATCATCTTGACTCATATAAACTATTTTGTAATGATTGAAAAGAGACTTTTTTTTTTCTGGCTTATTCATAAAAGCATGATTTTCAAATTATATGAATGCACTGTCATCTAAAAGCAGGAAAATGAACAAAAATCTCCAAAACACTCCTAGAAAACATGGAATGTATTCTAAACCTTTAGAAAGTAGCAGTGTGGGGACAGTATCATACCCCTTTTCTTTCTTGTCTGAGAGAACGTGAAAATAACTTTCTCTTTGCAAGACCATGAATAGTTATAAAATGCTTTCAGAATAGTTTGTTAGGACTGAATATTTATTCATTAACAGATAATATAACTTCTTTGTCAGGCACAGGGAAGACAAATTAATCATGGGAAAAAAACAGAAACTGTAGAAACATCGCGATAGCTCTAAAATTACTTAATGTAGTTTATTTATTTATTTATTTAAGGTTTCTATATACCGGCATTCAAGATTAAATCCCATCGTGCTGGTTTACAATAAAACGATGGTGCATAAACAGAAAACACAAACAGGAACTGTGGTGCGGAGGAGAGTAGTTACAAAAAACAGGGATGCTTAAACTGGGAGCGGAAGGAAAAAGAAAAAGGTTAAATGCAATTTAAATATTTACAACGAACAGTTAAATGAGCTGGTTGTGTTATAAACCTTGAAATTGAGGGACGTTAGCTGGAGTCCGGGAAAGCTTGTTTAAAGAGCCAAGTCTTAAGTCTCTTCCTGAAGGTTAGGGGGCAGGGTTCCTGTCTTAGGTCGGGGGGGATGGAATTCCATAACGGGGGACCGGCGGTAGAGAAAGCCCGATCTCTCAAGGTGATATGTCTAGTGGCTTTAGTTGGAGGAACCTGGAGTGATCCTCTATATGCGTCTCTGGTAGGTCTAGAAGCATGGTGTAAGAGGAGAGGTATTTGCAGGTCAATAGAAGTATGTTGATGAATGATTTTGTAGATGACTGAGATGGATTTGTAGAGAATTCTGAAGTGCACAGGCAGCCAGTGAAGGCTTTTTAGAATAGGGGAGATGTGATCTCTTCTCCTGGTGTTTGTTAATATTCGAGCTGCCGCGTTTTGTACCATCTGAAGCGGTTTGGTATAGGAGGAAGGGAGACCACGTAGGATAGAATTGCAGTAGTCTAACTTTGAGAAAACTATTGCCTGGAGGATTGTTCTAAAGTCCTGCAAGTGAAAGAGAGGTCTTATCCTTTTCAAGACTTGGAGTTTGTAAAAACAGTCTTTGGTGGTTTTGTTGATAGAAGCTTTCAGATTCAACCGATTGTCAATTAAAACTCCTAGGTCTCTCAGTTGCGTGGATTGTGGGTTACGAGGGTGAGTGGAAGTGGAGTTACTGTTCTCAGGAGAGATGAGCAGGAGTTCGATTTTGGAAGAATTTAATACTAAGTTTAGACTATTGAGGAGGTGTTTGATTTGTTGGAGGCAGTTTTCCCAGTGATCTAGAGTTTTCGAGTAAGTGTCTTTGGGGATTACTATCTGAATATCATCCGCATATAGAAAATGTTTTAGATTGAGGCTCGAGAGGAGCTGGCATAGCGGTAAGAGATAGATGTTAAAGAGGGTAGGGGACAGAGAGGAACCCTGTGGGACTCCTACGGTTGAGTTGTATCGTGATGATTCTTTGTTTTGGATTTTAACCTTGTAGCCTCTGTTGCTGAGAGGTTTTGAACCAGTTGAGTGCGGCGCCAGTGATTCCTATAGTAGCCAGCTGATTTATGAGGATGGAGTGATTGACAGTGTCAAACGCTGCCGAGAGGTCCAGTAGCATCAGTAGAAATGATTGTCCTTTGTCGAGGCCCATGATGAGGTAGTCTGTCAAGGAAATAAGGAGTGATTCTGTGCTAAAGGCTTTGCGGAACCCATGTTGGGAGGGGAAAAGGAGATTGTTATCTTCTAAGTAGACTGAGAGTTGAGTGTTCACTAATTTTTCCATGACCTTTGCTATGAAGGGGAGGTTGGCGATTGGGCGGAAATTATTTGGGTCTTTAGGATCCAGGTTGGGTTTTTTTAGGGGTGGTTTGAGGGAAGCCACTTTAAGGTCATCTGGGTAGCGTCCTTGGGAGAGAGTGCAATTAATGATGTCCGCTAGGAATTTGGATATGGAGTCTGGAATTGTCAGGAGGAGTTTAGTAGGAATATGATCCGTAGGATGTGAGGAAGGTTTCATTCTCCTTAGTGCTACTTGTATCAGTGGAGGAGATGGGATCGAATGCATCAAGACGGGTGCTTTTGATGTAGAGATTAATGGAAGTCGAGTAAGAGGCAGTAATGGAGGGCAGATGCGTTAGAAGGCTGACTATTTTGTTTTGGAAAAATAGAGCTAGTTCTTCCGCTTTAGCTTGTGCTAGGTTGCTGGGAACTTCCAAGGGGTTGATTTGAGTAAGGCTAGATACGTAAGAAAAGAGTGCTTTGGCATCGAAGACCAAGTTATGGATCTTGGATGCGTAAAAGTCCCTTTTTGATTTTAGAGTAGCGGACTTGTATTGGTGAAGTGTAGATTTGTAGTCGGAGAGTGTGCTGGCGCATGGGGCTTTGCGCCATTTGCTCTCTTTCTGCCTTAAGCATTGTTTTAGCCTTCTAAGATCATTGGTGAACCAAGGTTGTCTTTTGGAAGCGTTTGAGTGTGCTCTTTTTGTTGATAGTGGGCAGAGCTTGTTGGCTATAGCTTCTGTAATTTTGTTCCAAGAGCAGAGAGCCGTGTTCAGGTCGGTGAGGTCTATAAGGGGAAGTTGTGAGGTCAGGAGGTTCTTCAGGTCATCTGAGGAGCAGGATTTTCTGTAACGGAATGTGGGTGAGGGAGCGTGGGGGGTGCTGGATTCTTTCAGTGAGAATGAAGTCGAAATAAGTGAGGAGCAATACGGGATTGATGGCTTCGTTGACAAAGATAAGGTCCAGAGTGTGTCCGGCTTTGTGTGTCGGTTTGTTCACTATCTGTTTGAATCCCATTGCCGAGAGGGCTGTGAGAAAGGCTTCACAGCTGGTAGTAAGAGTGGGATTGTCTACATGCAGGTTAAAATCACCTAGTATAATGGCTGGGGCATCCAAGTTGAGGAGAGTGGAGACTATTTCCACCAAAGGAGAGAAGAATCTGTTTCCAGGAGGCCCAGGGGGGCGTAGACAAGTAGAATTTGAAGTTGGTCTGAGGAGAAAAAGCCGATTTCTAGTTTGGAGTATGAGTTGGCTGGGTGTTGAGAGAATCTTAAGTTTTTTTTAGTTGCTAAAAGAATTCCCCCTCCCCTTTTTTTTCTGTCTGGGGAGTGAGAAGATGTCATATGTCAGTGTTGGTAGTTGGTTTATTATGACTATGTCTGAGTCTTTAAGCCATGTTTCAGTTATTGCGCATATATCGGGCTTAGCGTCTGAGAGATAGTCGGCGAGAATCAGAGATTTCTTGGTTAGAGATTGTGCGTTGAATAATGATAGCGAAAATAGGGTGAGGCCTAGAAGTTGGGTGATCAGTGAAATCAGCATTGGAGTGAGGGATTTTAGGTTGCGGTGTTGTGCTTGCCTGGTTGATTTTCCTATCAATGGTAGGCAGTGTTGGAGAATCGGGATTGTGAAAACTGGATGCATTCTGGGAGGTCGGTCAGGCAAGAGTGGTAGACCGGAATGAGGGAGAGAAGAGGTAGCAGGCGGAGGGAGAATGTCTTCCTGGAATGCTGATGAGACTGTTGAAGAACTGTTGTGTTGTGTTAAAGGGGTTGCGTTGGCTGATTGGGGCTGGCCCCGTGAGAGAGAGGTAGTAGAGGGGTGAAACGCCGTCACAGTTTGCTTGCAGGGGTACGTGGAGCTGAGGTTCCGGTTTGTAGCTGCCTGAGGGCACTGTAGTGCGATTGAAAGGAATGGGCTGAAGTGGCTGAAATGTGGAGTATAGCCTGCCCTCCGGGTCTGCACGAAGGGGCGCACAAAGGGGCGGGCCCCTTCGTGCAGACCCGGGTACAGAGTTAACCAATCACACTGCAGCAAACAATACTGACATCATCACCATTAAATAAAGTAACTTCACTCCAATTCCACATTTAAACCTTGTGGAAAGATGGTGTTGAGGGTATAAATCCATTTCTGTTCACGTCTAATCAGGAGGGTCGAGAAATGGCCACCCCGCACCGGCGGTGTAACCATCTCAATCACAAAAAATGTTAAATCTGATACTGTATGGGACAATTGTGTCCAATGGGATACTAGAGGAGCTTTTTCTTTAATATTTTTGATGTTAGATTTGTGCTCTGTAATCCGTGTTTTGATCTTTCAGGATGTTTTACCCACATACAGCTTCATACACAGACAATAAATCACATAAACCACAAATCACATAAACCACCCCTGAAGAATCTTACTCTCTCAAAATGTCACTTGTTGAAATGTTGGTTATAATTCTGCTTAGTTCGATGTAAACCGAGTTGATTTGATCTGTATCAAGAAAGTCGGTATATAAAAGCCTTAAATAAATAAATAAATAAATAAAATCAAACAGTCGTTACTTCTGGACCCGTTTGGTTATTTTGGTCTATTTGTACCTGTGTTTGCATTACAGATGCTTGTGTGTTAAAAGTACCCTCCCACCCCCCCTTCCCGAGGCAGCTGGATTTATATACGGTCCGTGTTGGGGGATTTTGTTGGGAAATGTTTGTTGTACTAAAAGGAGCAGCCGGTGTTTGAAAAGAAAATAAAGACTATATATAAATCAGACCAAAATGTTTTTTCTGCACTTCTGTCTTTCATATTTAAATACTGACAAAGCAAGACGGTAAATGGTCAAGAAAAGCCACGGGTGTGAAAAAACAAAGCAAGACTGGAGCCTTGGAAAGATGGAGATGTATTAATTGATAATATATGGCCCGACTCTGGCCAAAGTTTTGCCTTTTAAGAGCCCCTGATGCAGCCTTAATTCAGGCTAAAGAATACATCTCCGGGCACCATATGTGAATATGGGATATGTACTTCTTTGAACGCTTGTTATGTAGGTTAGTGGCTAGTCCTTCAAATTACATCTGAAAGACCCACAGCAGTATTTGCAAATATCAATTAATAAATCTTCATCTTTCCACGGCTCCGGTCTTGCTCTGTTTTTTCACACCCGTGGCTTTAAATACTGCCAGTGCGGTAAAGTTATGTCCATCACAGATGGACATAACTATTCTTACGTCTGCCTCAGGCCGGGCCAGGATTGTGGCCAGATGTCACCCCGAGCGCAAAGGCAATGCGCTGAGAAAATGGCGCGCTTAAGGACAACATTGGGCTCCTATACCGGACCGTTTGACCCATTCTTCCCTGGGTCCAGCTAAGCTGAAAGTGTTGACGAAGAGAGCATCCTCGCTCGTTCCACAAGGCCCATCTAATGCTGTTCCAGTCACTGCGCCCAAACCGGCCACACACACACACACACGTACGTCACCTGCCTGACCAGTCTCTTTACACACACACACGTACGTCACCTGCCTGACCAATCTCTTTACACACACACACGTACGTCACCTGCCTGAACAGTCTCTTTACACACACACACGTACGTCACCTGCCTGATCAGTCTCTTTACACACACACACACACGTACGTCACCTGCCTGACCAGTCTCTTTACACACACACACACGTACGTCACCTGCCTGACCAGTCTCTTTACACACACACACACACACACACGTACGTCACCTGCCTGACCAGTCTCTTTACACACACACGCACATACGTACGTCACCTGCCTGACCAGTCTCTCTACACACACACACACACACAGCTACAGCACAAGGTAGCTGGTATGCTGCTATTAAAAGCAGAGTCCTGACAGGCTGGAAACTGCAGCAGGAGCTACCTCCCCAGCCCCACAGAGCTAAGAAGGCAGCACTCAGCTGTTTGCTTGTGCTGCGATCAATCATGGCACAGAGCAGTCAGCTGAGATTGTAATTTAATTCTTTTCTCCCCACCCCAGCCTCTTTTTTTTTTTTTTTCAGTTTATTATAAGTTTATATTTTCTTGCAGGTGTCGCACTGGTAAGAGAAGGGGGAGCCGGGGGGCAGCAGCGGCGCGTGCTCCTTCTGCAGCAGCATGCAGGCACGGCCTTTTCTTCTTCCCGCGTGCCCGCTAGACATCACTTCCTGTTCCGGGCCACAGGGGAGGGAAGAAGAAGAAGTGGTCACATTCCTGTTGCCGGCTTCCACAAAACACTGCTGCCGTTCCCCTCGGGGCTTGAATGTGCTGATAGCCCGGGCAGGAACGGCAGCAGTGTTCATCTCGCTGAGGTGAAAGGGGAGGGGGAAGAGCAGCGGGTGTGGGACACACTAGTGTGTCACGACACACCGTTTGAGAACCGCTGGTTAAGAGGACACTTTTCCAATGTCCTACTCTATGATGATAATTACAGGGACCAGGAGCCATCTTTTTTTTTTTTTTTTTTTATCAAGGGACATTTCTAAATCCTCCTCCCCTAGTGCCCTGAGTAGTTTCAAGCTGACCAATTTGTAAAGTCAGGGAGGTCCAGTGTCGTCTTGTATTCGAGTCATTTAACTGAGTCAGGGTAGAGACTTACAATTCAGGATTAGTTAATTTTTGCTTTCTGATTTACTTCCTATAATCCATCACCTTAACTTTTCTTATAAAGCTTCAGGTTCTATAATTCCTCTCTCAAATCTTCAATTTTGCTAGGTCATTTATTAGGAGCTGCAAATTTGCATCATGATAATCAGGTGCTGTGAAGTGCTTCCTTCCAGTTTTAAAAATAAAAATTATATTGGTCTCTCTCTTCCATTTCACAGACTTTTTTTTTCTTTTTAAAATTTTCTAATTCTTTTTTCTGTCTGTTTTTAAAATTTTTTTTTTGTTTTCTTGTCTTATCTTGGAACCGGACTCTAATCACTTCCATAAAGTTGAACTCCAACTATTAAATTCCAAAAAGAGGACTTCAACCCTAATACATATGAAAGGCTTAAGCAAAAACATAACCAAATACTGGACTTCAATCAGTATTTAATGCAAAAAAACAGAGTTCCAGTTACCAGACTTCAACTGGTGAAATAGTAGTGCACCACCTCAAGTCAATTTATGAGCTGAAATCAAATCACAAGAAACAAACTAAAATATAAACCCCACAAAATCAACACTAAAGAGATACCGGTACTTATTCATACCTTCCAAAAGAAAGGACTCCAACCTAAATGGAATAAACATGGTGTAAAGTACACATAAGACACAATATACAATAAATAAGAAATACAAATAACTTCCCATGTTACCCTTTTTTTTTTTTTTTTTTTACCTGAAGCTAGACTTGTACTGCTAAGGGAAAATCAATCAGTTGGAAGCAAGCACATTAAGGTGGTCACAAAAAATATTAAAACAGACTGATCTTAAGTACATCGTTAGTCTGAGGTTTCTGGTACCTTATTGGTTAGTAGGCCTCAATCCTGTCCACTATAGAAGGTCTTTGTTAGAAGTAGGTCAACTTCAAATAGTTTATACTGTAACCCTCTGGGTTACCTCAAAGGATGTACTCCAAAGAAAACATACATCCTGTCCAGTAGGTATATATTTTATCATTTTTTCTCACTTTGCTTGAAGTTAGAGCAATTGTGAGAATTAGAGTATGACTCGTTGGAACTGGATTCTGACTCTTCGGGGTACCATCTGGCACTTCCCCTTTTGGAAGACCTTTCTTTTCCAGTTTTTTGTCAAAAAGATGTCTCAAGTGATTTTCTTTGACTTGGCGTAAGCAGAGTCGAGAGCACCAATATTGAACAAGTGGTCAGAAGATGAGGATAAAAGGGAGTAAAACTGGGAGTGATTTAAGGAAAGATTTCTTTACTGAAAGGATGGTGGGCGCATAGAACAGCCTCCTAGTGGAGATAGAGACAAGGACAGTATTTTATTTTAGATTCATGTAATCTTCTTAGCACATATTTGATATTTGTGGAATATAAATGTGTTCAAATATCTGAATTCAAGAAAGCATGGGACAAGCACAGGGGATCTTTGAAAGATTGATAGAGATTGTAGAGCTGATATGAATGGACAGACAGGCTCTATAGTCTTTCTGCCATCATGTTTCCATGTTCAGAATTCTAAAGTACATGAATAGCAGTTCCAATGCAAAACGTACTACAGGAAATTCAAACGAAATTCTGGGAAACGCCATTCACAGCTCTTCCAGTGAGTAAGAAAAGTAAATGCAGAGTATAGAGTTAATTCAGTCTTGGGCTTGATAAGACTCGGTCATTATAAAATTGTGGCAGAATTTGCTCATAAGAAATCTATGAAGTCCAGTTCTAATGCATCAGTTCCACCAGCTCTCTGTTCCATATACCTTCATGCACTCTGTTGTGAAGAAGCTTCATAAATTCTCAAATGTCTTCCCTGTAGAGAGGCAGGAAGATTTCCTCAAGTTAATTTCTATAGTAAATGAATATGGTAAGCATCTCATTCGATCTGCTTATGATAGTTTTGATTTGGAAGTCAGAGGATCTGTACTATACATCAGGGCTTGTAGAATAGTTTGGCACAGGGTTCAGGTCTCAGAAGATATAGATGACAAATTGGCAACTACCCTGTACTTGTTTCTGTTGCACTATTCATATGTAGCACTGTACAAAATCCATAAAAAATAGTCCCCCTTAGATTTCACAATCAAATCAATACAAACATACAGGGCAAAATAATTCATTAAGAAAATGGTTAGAATCAATAAAACTGTGAGCAGGATAATTGGGTGTTAAGGTTTAAAAGCAGCCTAAAAAGCATGATGGCGGACTACAAAGCCTATCTAGTCTGCCCATCCACTCCAACTTTTCAACTTTATAATCCCTACTACTCCCTCAGATCCTGGGTGGGTTTTTAGACTGGATTTGAACAAGGCCAGAGAGGGAGCATGATGCACCAACTCCAGAAGACTATTCCAACAATACAGTGCAGCAAGGTGGAAAGCACAAACTTGGGAGTTGACAGTGTAGAAGGGCATATATATGTGACTTGCCTAATCAGTGGAGTTCACAAGGAGGGGAGATAGGAAAGAGGTGGCTTTTGTAGGTGGTTTAAGAGGAGCTTGAACTTTATGCATATATAGATAATCGATGTGGCAACTTCAGCAAATAATTCACAAAGCTGAATTTTGGATAGATTTTAGTGGAGAGGGATAGTTCACTGGGAGACTTGTATGGAGCAGCTTGCAGTAGTCTTAAGTGGGAAATGAGAGAGTGTTTAAGGATGCTGGTAATGTGATCAGAAAGGAAGGGATGGATTTTGGTGATAGAGAATCATTTGGAGAAGTCAAAGATGAACCCAAGATTAAAGGCTGAGAGGAGTGGGAGGACGAACAGTACTATCTACAGAAATAGAAAGGGGAAATTGGCTTGGGGGAAAGATGAGCAAAGTCTTGGCTATGCTGAGTTTAAGATGGCAGAGGGACATCCAGCCGCAATGTCAAACACAACTAGATTCCTGATGAAATGTGTGGTATACAGAGGTAGTTCTGGGAATCAGCATAAAGATGATATTGAAAACCAAGGAGGAAAGTCAGAACACAAAGGGGATTAGTATAGAGAAGGAAGAGAAGCAGGCCTATAACAGCTCTGTGCCACACCAATTGATAATGGGTTGTCTGTAGACACCAAAGGAAACACTAAAAATGTAATGGGAGAGGTAAGAGAACAAAGTAACAGGATGGAGTCCTAAAATCCAAGTGAGGACAGAGTTGTTATATAGAAACATAGAAATGATGACAGAAAGGACCAAATGGTCTATCCAGTCTGCCCAGCAAGCTTTTACAGGTAGTAACTGCCACACCATGCAGGTTATTCCCATGTTTCTCTTAAGGAAAGTAACTGTTGCTCTGTGAAGTTATCTCCAAGCCTTATGTTACCCATAAAAATTGCAGCTAGCAACATTTTTTACTGGGTGATTAGCTTTCTTGAAAATTCAGGCAATGTTGCTTGATGTGCTTTGCTTGTGGACTTGGCAGTTCTGTACTTTTTCCCTTATGTCTGCGTATCAGTATCCAGATTGTAGATGTTGGGCCCTCTTGGTTGGTTTCTGTATCCTAGTCCCCCTTTCTCCTGCCACTGAACTGGGGAGCAGTGTTGCAGTTGCATTAGAATCAGAGGCGTATTGGTGTTAAGGGTAGTGATCTCCATACCTTCTGTTAAGGGTAATAGAGGAGTAGGTGGTGAACAATGGTCAAGGTGGCTAAGGATAAATTAAAAGCCTTTAGTTTTAGCCATAAACAGGTGAGTTGGGGGCTTTGGCAAGGGCTGTTTCTGTGGAATGTAGAGGGCAAAATACCAGACTGGAGTGGATCGGGAATTGTTTGTGATGGAAAAAAAGACAGCAGAGGTGAACAGCATGTTCTGAGTAGTTTGGATGCAAAAGGGAGGAGGGAGATGGGATGATAGAATAGGGAAGGTCCAGTGAGGATTTTTTTGAGTGCTTTGGTCAGTAGCAGTGGAGTCTGATAGATTGGGGGATGTGATAGATGGAAGGGATGATTGCTGAGGAGGTCAGAGGAATAAGTTTGGAGGAGGAGAGAAGATGGACATTTTCTCCACTGTAATCTCAGAAAATGAGGAGAGGGTGGTAGGGGCCAGAGAAAGGGATGAAGTCAGGGAGCGGGAGGTAGAAGTGACTTGGTTGAGAACTTGAGACTAATTTTGTGAACCTTGTCATGAAAGTAGTCTGCCTTAGTCTGGCCAGAGAGTGAAAGGGGGTTTGAGGTGAAAGTCGTTTGAGAAGGGAATTGAATGTGGCAAAGAAATGGCAAGGGTTGGAGGTAAGAGTTTGTTAGATGGAAATAGTAGTCTTGCTTGGCCAAGTACATTAGCAAACTGGAAGGAGGACAGCAAAAATGTGTGAAATGTGTAAAGTAGGGCACAGTAACTTTAGCCAGAAATGCTCTGTAGAGTGGGTACAAGAGCATAGGAAGCAAATTCTGGGGTTGAGCCAATGCTGGGATTTGGTGCACCTTACAGGACAGGTAATGGGAGGGGCAAGTTTATCTAAAGCAGAGGAGAGTATAGTGTTAGAAGAAACTCCTTATCAACTACTCAGTGCTATAGGAGAGATGACCTTGGAGAGAATAAAAGATTGATAGCCTGAAGTTTCCTGACACTGGTGCTGGTAACTGGATGAAGCTATGGGGTAGGGTGGTTTAGTGTGAAGGTTATCAGATGATGGTCTCAGAGATGAGGAACTGGGATGGAGAAGTCAGAGCAATTGGAAGAGAGGATTATTTTATTTAAAATACTTATGAATTGCTTGACTCGACAAATCATACTAAGCGATTTACATATTAAACATGAATAAAACACAACTCTGTGTCTACAGTACAATATGTGTAAATTCTTTAAAAAGATGGGCTTTTAAACATTTTTGAAACATTTTAATATCTATAGAATGTAAAACGAACGGTAACTTGTTTCAAAGAGAAGGACCAATAAAGGAAAAGACCCGATTACAAGTTACAGCTAATTCATGGTACAGTTAATTGCATTAGACTGCAAAACCGTAGGCAGTGGCCATACTGGTGAGCGAGGGCAGTAGATCAGATTTGGAAGTCAAATTAGGTTAATGCAAGGAGTTGTGATGCATAAGAGCCAGATAGGTCACTGGAATGGAGGTTTAAAGTCTCCAAGGAAAGGGGAAAATGGTTCAAAGAAGGAAAACCAGGTGTCAGTGAGAAGAGGAGGGGGATTTATCATGGGGTCTATAAATGACAGCTACCTAAAGAAGCAGTGGGGTGAATAGGAGGATGGAGTGGACTTGATGTGGAAGAAGGGTTTGAAATCCTACAGGAGGGGAAGATCATTATTGTATTTATAGTCCACTTCTTCAGCCCTTCAAAGTGAATTGCATTCAGGTACTGTAGGTAAGTTTGTACCTGAGGCAACGGAGGGTAAAATGACTTGCCCAAGGTCACAAGGAGAGGCAGTGGGATTTGAAACCTGGTTAATAGCCCATTGCTCTAGCACTAGGGATGTGCAGGAGAAAATATATAGTTGCATTTTGAAATTTTTCATGGGGACCCCAATTCATTTTGAAAGCTTCAAAATGAAAATAAAATTTGCTTTTTCATTTGATTAATTTTTCATTTGCCATTAAAGTCAATGGGGGGAAGCATTGCAGCCTATATTGGGCTCCAGAATTTGAGTTTTCTAATCAATTGTCATAGAACTTATGGGAAGAAATTATCAGAAGAGGGAAAACTCAAGGTACCTAAAAAGACTGTGTAAGGCGGCACTGAAAGTAGTGTGAATAGCTTAAATCTCTGTAAAGGGGCAAAGTGGTACCAGCAGCAAAAGTGAGAAAAATACCCCACTCGCTTCCACCCTCCCCCACGGGAGAGAAAAACTGCAATCCAGAGCTACTGCTAGTACCTGCCTGACTTTCTCTCCTGAAAAACTAGCAAACTAAGAAGGTGAACTCTGACAGAGCTCAAAGCACAGACATCCTTTCAAGGCAATGATTATGGAAGGAATGTACATTTTGCATAATACATCTGTCATGCTCAGTCTTCAAAGTCAGTGTCTCTAGGTCCACAGAACAGTGGATTTTTTTTTTGTTTCGTATTGTCTGTTAGAACAAAGCTTCTCTGCCATATGTTGAGACATGTCCTTTCCAAGTCTGACAAGACAGTGAGGTCACACATGACTCATTGGGCTGGCTGGCTGCTGTACTCCTAACAATTACAAACTGTATTGCACCTGTTCTCCATAGTCCTTAATGGCCATTCAAATGAATGGAGGATAAAACAAATTAAATAGGATTTGTTTTATTCGGGAGTATCCCTCAATTCATTTTGGAGACCCTTGAAAGAAATGAATTGGACCCAATGCATTTTGGAATGCCCATTTGTTTTAAAGAATGCACATCCTTATACCACAACAGTCTACTGTGTGAGGTCTATTTGAAAAAAAGGTAACTTGCATAACAAAGCAGTACCTGAAGAATCATACTCTAGAAAGCAACGCCTTAGTCAAGGCAAGAAGTGTAATTGAAAACTCATGAATTTGGACCATCTTGTTGAAAATAGAATAGACCTTCCACAGGGAATATAAGAAAGGGAGGGGAATCACGTGATGTCATGCTATAGAGCAGATGTGGTTCAGATCAACTTCCTCGGCCTCATTAAATTAATCTAAAGTTTTATTACCCTCACGGGCTGAATGTTAAACTCAACAGGATTACGAGATGTCCAAGAAGTCAATACTGACTCTGTGGGCCAAAAAAACAAGTAAGCTTTTCTGTGGTCAAAATGTGATCATGGGAAAACAAAATCAAGGGGACAATACAGAATCGGAGGATGAGTGACCCACATTAATAGACAGTACTAGTTTGTGGCAAACAAAAAAAAATGTTCAACCGCTTTTCTAAGACTCTCCAACAATATGAACTCAACGTTAGCAGTAATAGTAGAAAAAGTGGCCGTGCTAGTTTCCTCTGTCCAGGAAAATACCTAAATCAATGGACAGAGTAATGGAAGTGGAATTGTCACTTAACTCACACTTGTGGGAAGGTGGACCCACTGAAGAAGAAATCTTTCTGAAAAATTGGATGATTTGGAAAACAGAAAACAGAGAGAAAATATATAGGTATTTGGTTCTTTTGGGCGGCAAGTGCTTCAAGTGGGACTCTCTCGGTCCCACCCGGGATAGGGAAGCTTTGGAACACCCCACGGTCTGGACTGATCTGGGTACGTACAGGGAAAGGAAAATTAGTTCTTACCTGTTAATTTCCGTTCCTGTAGTACCACTGATCATTCCAGATGCCCTTCCCTGCTTGTCTTTCTTTTCTGTCTCTCGTAGCTTGTTCTTGCAGATTTGCAGATTTTGATACTTGCTCAGTATTCTTGCAAAGAACGATTACACCGGAAGTCTTGGTTGTTCAAGAGCAAGTATATGCATGAGTGGTTAGTCATACCATGTTTCTTACATTGCTCTACAGCTGCTCAATTGAGCTTTATGGTTACTTGCTTGATCCTATTCTGGTTTTGTTGTTTTCTGCTTTGACAATGGTTATACTGAAGGGCTGCAGGGTAGACTCTGTCCTCATATAGGATACTCTTTCAGTTTTGGTCTGTCTCCATCTGCTGGAAAGGAGGCTCAACCCACGGTCTGGACTGGTCCGTGGTACTACAGGAACGAATATTAACAGGTAAGAACTAATTTTCTATATAGTGTACTTGGATTTTCAGAAAACGTTTGACAAAGTTCCTCATGAGAGGCTTCTAGGAAAAGTAAAAAGTCGTGGGATAGGTGGCAATGTGCTTTCATGGATTGCAAAATGGCTAAAGACAGGAAACAGAGTAGGATTAAATGGACAATTTTTTCAGTGGAAGGGAGTGGGCAGTGGAGTGTCTCAGGGATCTGTATTGGGACCCTTACTTTTCAATATATTTATAAATGATCTGGAAAGAAATAAGACGAGAGATAATCAAACTTGCAGATGATACAAAATTGTTCAGAGTAGTTAAATCACAAGCAGATTGTGATAAATTGCAGGAAGGCCTTGTGAGACTGGAAAATTGGGCATCCAAATGGCAGATGAAATTTAATGTGGACAAGAGCAAGGTGATGCATATAGGGCAAAATAACCCTTGCAGTATTTACACAATGTTAGGTTCCATATTAGATGCTACAACCCAAGAAAGAGATCTAGGCGTCATAGTGGATAACACATTGAAATCGTCGGCTCAGTGTGCTGCGGCAGTCAAAAAAAAAAGCAAACAATGTTGGGAATTATTAGAAAGGGAATGGTGAATAAAACGGAAAATGTCATAATGCCTCTGTATCGCTCCATGGTGAGACCGCACCTTGAATACTGTGTACAATTCTGGTCGCGGCATCTCAAAAAAGGTATAATTGCGATGGAGAAGGTACAGAGAAGGGCTACCAAAAAATAAGGGGAATGGAACAGCTCCCCTATGAGGAAAGACTAACGAGGTTAGGACTTTTCAGCTTGGAGAAGAGACGGCTGAGGGGGCATATGATAGAGGTGTTTAAAATCATGAGAGGTCTAGAATGGGTAGATGTGAATTGGTTATTTACTCTTTCAGATAATAGACTAAGGAGCACTCCATTTATTTATTAAATTTCTATGCCGATATTAGTGGGGACATCATATTGGTTTACATCAAACAAGATAACATATAGAATGGAAAATACATAAAACAGGGAGGTGGGGAGGGAGAGGTAGGAACTATAAGAACGTAGCTTGGAATACATAGGAATCAGGCTAATCTGAAACATGAGAGCCAAGAAGTTAACGTAGAGCATAATATTTGTCAAAAAAACAAAAACTATGTACAGGGTTTAGGTGTGTTGGAATGGTTCCATGAAGTTAGCATGTGGCACATTTAAAACTAATCGGAGAAAGTTCTTTTTCACTCAACGCACAATTTAAACTCTGAATTTGTTGCCAGAGGATGTGGTTAGTGCAGTTAGTATAGCTGTTTAAAAAAGGATTGGATAAGTTCTTGGAGGAGAAGTCCATTACCTGCTATTAATTAAGTTGACTTAGAAAATAGCCACTGCTATTACTAGCAACGGTAACATGGAATAGACTTAGTTTTTGGGTACTTGCCAGGTTCTTATGGCCTGGATTGGCTACTGTTGGAAACAGGATTCTGGGCTTGATGGACCCTTGGTCTGACCCAGTATAGCATGTTCTTATGGATAGTGGTGAGTTTGGAGGGTAATTGATTTTATGTGAACAGATCAGATGAAAGTTGCCTTGGAAAACCAGGATTGGGATTGATATCCCTAGCTGAGAGGAGGAGCAGGAGAATGAAGAGATGAGGTGCGACAAGTGATAGGGATGAATTGAGATGGGTAGATGAGAAGAAAACTTTAAAGCTCAAGAGCAGTACAGGAAGTAGAATGGCTGGTGAGATGAAGAATGTAGAGAATGGAGACGGTAGGCTTGACTTTAGTAGTGGTTTGCAGCAAGTAATAAGGATTAGCATCAGGAAGAGTAGATGCAATGGAACCATAGGAAATAAACACACACAGTCTACTGAGCTGAGCTAAAGCTATGGTGCTTATCTCCTGGCCAGCTGATGGAAGCCCAAGTGGGTCAGGTTTTCCTCTGAACTCTACCAAGGTATGCAAATGTACAGCAACTTCCCCAACAACTGGCCAGCTGCACAAGGAGTTCAGGGTATAGCAGCCCAGGCCCAAGATGAATTGCAACTTCTCATTTACTTTTCAATGGAACTTCCATTCCCATTCATAATGAGGCTACCAGTCTAGGCATGATCATAAATTCTGATCTATGTCAAAACATATCTTTGCAGTTATCAAAAAATCTTTCTATAAACTGCATCTACTGAAACGCCTACATTCCCTGTTCAAGATTTTTCGTACAGTACTGCAATAGTTAGTATTTTCCAGATTAGACTATTGCAATGCCCTTTTTATATCTGCCTACCTGATTCTACACTACACCCTCTACAACTAGTGCAAAACACAGCAGCCCGAATACTTGTTGGCTCAACCCGTAGAAGTCACTTCACACCAATACTTTACTGCCTCCATTGGCTTCCCTTAAAATTCAGAATTACATATAAAGTTTTAACAATTATTCATGCTCTTATAACTCTTCATCAACCTGGCTATGTACGTCTTTCCGTATTTATGAACCAGCTAGACAGTTACGGTCCCTATCAAAAAAACCTCTTAGATGTACCCACAATCAAATCAGCAAGATTAGACTTAGCCTGCAAGTGAGCTTTCTCCGTCGCAGGTCCCTCCTTGTGGAACTCTTTACCAGATTCCCTCAGTCTCATCTGTTCATAAATTCAAGAAATCCTTAAAAACCTACTTGTTTCATAAAGCCTTTAACATTTCTTCTTCACATTTAATCATTAAAAATTTCCCCTTCTGACGTTTCCTGATCCTTGCCACTATACACGTCATTTTCCAGCTCCTCCTCCCCTCCCTCCCCTCCCCTTTCCTTTCCCCTCCAATACTGTAAGTTTACATTTAAAGCGAGTTAAGGCACTTTTGTTTGATAGGAGCTCATTGTTCTGCTGATTTGTCTGTAGAAATTTGCTTATTTTATTGTTTTCATCAGATTATGTATGTTTTAATCTGTAAACCGTTTTGACTGAATTTTTATTTGTAAAGGTGGTATACAAACATTTTTAAATAAATAAATCCACTATCAAGGAAACTGGGAGAAGTATGCAGAAAGAAGAAAACTACTTTGGGAAAAATGTAAAGGAGACAGACAAAACAAGTATCACTGATCAACATTGCAGGCATGGTCTTCTGCAGCTGCAGACCCTCCACCAACTGCTAGGACGATCCAAGCATCTCAAAAAGGTCCATTCTTTTACCATAAGAGACCATATGCTCCCCGGTCAGGATCTCACCAACCTTCACAAGTGAGATTGAGGCCACATAACCATAAGCCAAAGAAAGCAGACTTGATTTCCCAGTCAAACCCAACTTCAGTTTCCTAATCTTAGACCAGGCACACATTTTTGCAGTGCTGCCTTTTCATAGGTAGGGTTGTTACTGTTTGAGTTCCATAATGCAGGTATAACTTTGTGTACATTATTTCAGATCCTTTTTGGTTTGCACAGAATGCAAAGTGGCTTTTTTGGATTTCCATATTTGTAATCTGTGGTCTTTCTGTACTTGGAGAAGGTCGGTTCTGTGTGTGTGACAGAGGTGAAGTATTTTACTAGCATGGAGGCATTTGTATCAATATTTGTTGTGTTTTCTCAATAGAACATGCATTGGTGGTAAATTTCTATTTTTTCACCTGGTAGGAGAGAGTGTTTGTTACTGTTATTGAGATGTGGTAAATTGAACGGGGAATGTCCTAGTTCTGCTCTGCACCCATTGTTGGGGGTCGAGGGGGTTCCTGTGGAATGCAGAGTGTTTGTTTACATTTAGCTTGGTGATGTCACATGTTCAGTGTGTCACACATGTGAGAACTATCTGTCAGGTGTGTCCCGACTGAAAAAAGGTTGAGAACCACTGCTTTACATTATTAGGGAGGGTTTCAGGTTGCGACTTCTCAGAATTCTTCCAGATCACTCCCCCCAAAAATATTCTCTTTAAATCCAAAGTCATGATTTACTGAAGAGCTATCTCATCCCTACTTAAAGTAAGAGCTATGTCCCAGTTCAAAGAAGCTGGTTTTATTGCAAGAATTTCCTAATAAAAAAAAAAAAAAAAGCTTCATCCCAAGTTGGACCTCCAGGGGCCAGAATGAATTTCTCCACAAACAAATTCAAGATAACATTGCCCATGATTTTACATCTGTTAGGCAAGGGAAAATGGCTCTGTTTTCCAAACCTAAAGATGTGTATACCCACATGTTATGTCTGAACCTTAAGACGATTCCTAAGATTCATACTGGGATCCTTTGTATCTTTCATATGGGGTTCTGCTATTAGATTTTTCCTGCCCCATGCACTTTCTCAGATAGTACTAATCTTTTTCCTTACTTAGATGATTATCAAGCACAAATCATGCTCCTCATCGGTGGAGGCCTTGAGTACAATTCCTGGAACATATGAGATTTGTCCTAATCTATCCAAAATCCAATCTGAACCCAACACTGCAGCTGGAGTTCATAGGAGCCCAGTTTATTTTATTTTGTCACTGAGTTTCTTCTGCTCTTTTGTACTTCCAGTCAGGACCAAGGCTAGGATTAGACACCATGAGCCTTCATTCACAACAAGCTGAGGATTTTTCCCTTCTGTTATAATCCCCCATGCCTGACACACATACCTGGTTTCATGGGCCACTCCTACTATATTCTTGGACTGAGGAGGCCTTGTGGCACACATTTGCAAATAAGTAAGAGTAAGAAAAGGGACGTGATTATCCCCTTGTACAGGTCCTTGGTGAAGCCTCGCCTGGAGTACTGTGTTCAGTTCTGGAGACCGTATCTCCGAAGAGACAGAGACAAGATGGAGGTGGTCCAGAGAAGGGCGACCAAAAGGGTGAATGGTCTTCATCGAATGACTTATGAGGAGAGATTGAAGAATCTAAATATGTGCACCCTGGAGGAAAGGAGGAGCAGAGGTGACATGATACAGACTTTCAGATACTTGAAAGGTTTTAATGATCCAAAGACAACGACAAACCTTTTCCGTCGGGGAAAAAAATCAGCAGACCCAGGGGTCATGATTTGAAGCTACAGGGAGGAAGACTCAGAACCAATGTCAGGAAGTATTTCTTCACGGAGAGGGTGGTGGATGCCTGGAATGCCCTTCCGGAAGAAGTGGTGAAGACCAGATCTGTGAAGGACTTCAAAGTGGCGTGGGATAAACACTGTGGATCCATAAAGTCTAGAGGATGTGAATGAAGTGGGTGGCTCGCGGGAATGACTGCTACTGCCTGGAGATAATACCCTTATTCAAGAAACATACACGGTTAATGCGATTCCAACATTGCTATAAGTTTCAACTGCAAGAGGAAACATGGAAAAAGATTTGCATTCACAAAAAAAAGTGTGGAGTAGCTTGCTTGTTACGGCGGTTACTACCCCAAACCAAATAAGCCTGGTACTTCACTTTCAATGCATATCCAGCATAGCTCTCTGCTTCAACGGCAGGGGAGAAAGACTGATACCTCACACATATCTAGCATAGCTCTCTGCTTCAGCGGCAGGGGAGAAAGTCAGATACTTCACTTTCAATGCATATCCAGCATAACTCTCTGCTTCAACGGCAGGGGGAATGAAGAAAAGTGGATCTGTATACAGACAACAACCAACAAGGTCTGAATTATTTAGTCTGGGTAAACAAATAAGCATGGGTATAGCTTGCTTATTGCAGCGGTTACTACCTCTAACTAATTCACAGGTCTATCCAGTACCGAGCGGTAGGAAGAGCTGCGTTAGTGCCCGGCGCATCCGCGGTTGCCGCACGCACAGTGCAGCTCACCTACCGCTCGATCCTGAACTATAATTTCATGCAAATGTAAACCGCGTCTAAGAAGGATCCGTGAAGCGTTAGGCCCGCGCAACCCATTTTACTGGATAGAGCGCCTATACAGTATCCTGGGTGCGCTGGCCTAACGCTTCACGCCACGCTGGTATCTGTCATTTCAAATGTCATTTGAAATGACAGATACCAGGAAGTCGGGACTGCCAGTCCCCCTCCCCTCCTCCCGAAGCAGGGCGCGAAAAGCAGCCTTGCTCCGGGAGGAGGGGAGAAGGGACTGGCAGTACGAAGCGGTGAAGCAACTTACTTTTTGCACCCCCCTCCGGACATCGGACGACCTCTCCTGCCTCCAGCTGCTCGCAAAGATGGACGCCTCCAAAAAGTAAGTCGCTTCGCTGCTTCACACTGTCAGTGTCTCTTCTTCCCTCTTCCCGGAGCAAGGCTGCTTTTCGCGCCCTGCTTCGTGAGGAGGGAAGAAGAGACACTGACAGTGTGAAGCGGCGAAGCAACTTACTTTTTGCAGCCCCCATCGGACCTCTCCTGCCTCCCGCTGCGCGACTTACTTTTTTTTGCAGCCATCAGCAGGAACGGATCGTGGCTCCCCTGCCTCCCGGCGAAGATGGACGCCTGCACGGGGAAAAGCGGCCCCTGTGCGTGCAATTGGCCGCTCAAGACGTGACGTCACGACGTTTGGCGTCACGGCATGTGACGTCACGTCTTGAGCGGCCAATTGCATGCACAGGGGCCGCTTTCCCCCGTGCAGGCGTCCATCTTCGCCGGGAGGCAGGGGAGCCACGATCCGTTCCTGCTGATGGCTGCAAAAAAAAGTAAGTCGCGCAGCGGGAGGCAGGAGAGGTCCGATGGGGGCTGCAAAAAGTAAGTTGCTTCGCCGCTTCACACTGTCAGTGTCTCTTCTTCCCTCCTCCCGAAGCAGGGCGCAAAAAGCAGCCTTGCTCCGGGAGGAGGGAAGAAGGGGCTGGCAGTATGAAGCGACTTACTTTTTGCAGCCCCCTCCGGACATCGGAGGGGGCTGCAACGTTTTTTTTTCGCTTTTTTTTTTTTGCTTCAAGAGGACGGGAGAGGACTGGGGCTGCCCCGGAGACCGGCACCCATGATCGCGGCCGGGGCAGGTGAGCGGGGGCTGGGGGAAAGCTTGCCGCCAACCCTTACCCCTGCCTCTACCATAGGCGGTAAGTTAGCAGGTTAAACGCGCGACAAAACTGCAGGGAAAGATAGCGATAGTCGTGGCGCGGGTTACGGGATGCTAGGGAATAGCTAATTCGCTCGTTTGCATGCAATATACATGCTGCGTGCGGAAGGGGTTGGCCGGGGATTTTAGGACGCGGTAGGAGTAGGTTAAAGGGGATTCGGGATCGCAGGAAGGGATAACGCGGCCGGAAAGTGAGTAGAACGCGGCTTAGGAGCAGGGTAAACACGGCCGCACTTTACAGGATAGACCTGTAAGCTAGATATTTCACTTAGAGGCAGTTCTAAAACTGCTCTCTACATTAATGGTAGGGGTGGAAGGGAAATAGAATCAAAAGGTTACTAAGAGCCAAGAGTAACAGATAAGTATGAGAAAAAAAAAGTGCAAAACTTGCTGGGCAGACTGGATGGGCCGTTTGGTCTTCTTCTGCCGTCATTTCTATGTTTCTCTAAGTTCACCTAAGCACATGCAGGAAAGCATTTTAGGCTTTTCTAGCTATTGGCAGGGCACTGTCCATACCACAGCTCTGTTGGTAATTTTGCTCACATGCATGATTCATTTGTCCTGCTGACCTCTGAGAACAGCAGGTAGGTAAGTAACTTCGTTTTTCCATTGTTTCTTTTATTTAAAAGTATTTATTATTTGCCCATCCAAAACGTTTCGGTGAGCTACAATAAAACATACATAATTAAGATACAATATAAAAACACGACAGAATCTTTGGGTAAATAGGGAGCATTAATAAAGAGCAGGGTACAGCCTAGTTCATGCCTGAGGTAGCAAGGAAAGCACTGATTTGGTTGGAAGGAGCAAAAGCCAAGCTAAACAAGTGAGTTTTCAGTAGCTTCTTAAATGACTGAGTCATTTGTGAGTTGTAGAGACGAGGGAATTCCAAAGCGTAGGACAGAAAATTGAAAAGGAACGTTCATAGGTATGGCTAACTTGGCAGAACGTGGGGATGCTACATTGAGTAGAAACTGGCTAGAGGAGTGTGGAAATTACAACAACTCTATATTCCCCACCATATGAGAAAATTAATAATGTAGGAAGAGGAAGGTTTCATACAACATCTGCAACATGCCACCACGGCCTTGTGTACAGAATATTTTTAATAGTAATCATGAACCAACCTCCCTTCTACCTGTGATTTTTGTATTTTTTTGTTTTTTTATAACATTTTTATGTGAAAACAAATCTTTCATGTGAAAAAATTATTTTTGTGTTGTGCTTGTGTATAAAACAAACAGCTGTATCACTCAGCCTGTCTGAATTCGTTTAAACATCTAAACTCCATCAATATTTCAAAAAACGCTCTTAATGCTTCAACCAAGTTCATAACCTGTCATTTGGGCTTGATGAAAAATTCCAAGTCAGCTTAAACTTCTTGTTCATTCCTCCCAACATTTTTATGTGAAGGCAAATCTCTCAATGAATGTTTAATTAAACCACTCAACATTTCTCAGTACTTCTGAACATAACTGCTGATATTGCAAATATTTCTTGAATTTTATCACTCAAATTTAATGACTAGTTCCCACTCAGCATAACCTCTTTCAGCGTTTTAAATGTGGAGAGTAATTTTTCAGAAAATTTCATATAAATAATACTAAAAAGACGGCTGTTCAGCTTGAATACATTTAAACCTTAAAAGCCTTCCACATCTTTTTCGCCGTTACTTCTATATATATATATATATATATATATATATATATATATATATATATATATATATATACTATTGAGTTCCCTATCAATTTAGCTTGCTCTTGTTCATTCCTCCCGACATGGCCTTGTTTCGACAAAATAATTTTTCTTCATCAGGGGAGTTTCTAATTCTTCTCCTCACTGTCGGGTCGCTCTTCTACTGCTCAAATGGCATTTTTGTGCAAATTTTCTCTTACTCGCTCCTCGTCCTTTTAAACCCAACATATGATCCAGATTCTACCAATGGAGAGTTACGTATCTGACGTAGATTCGTCCGTATCCAATAGTTTCTCTCTGCTCTTGGTACGCTATTGTTAGAATGCAGGTGATGGATATCATAATGAAATCCACTCTATATCTTCGTTCATTCTACCCGGGACTGTAGTATTTTAACTTGAATATCCAGTTCTGTTCGTGGAAATTCAACAATTTTTTTACATCTCCTCCCTGTTCATTTTCTTCAACATTCTGTATCACTGTCCATCGGAGGTCCTCAAAGCAATGTTGTTTCTCTAAACAGTGCTCAACTATCGGGACTTCTATCATCCTTGTATTTAAATGTGATCTATGTTCAATAAGCCTCGTTCTTGCTGTCCGTGCTGTTCGACCTACATAAGTTTTAGGACAGGGGCACTGTATAATATATACCACATTTTTGGATAAACAATTTCTCTCCTCTTCTTATGATCTTATATCCTGTTACTGGATCTTTCCATTGAGATCCCTCAATGGTTAGATTACACATCTTACATTTATTGCATTTGGTATGGTTTCCTTGAATGTTTTTCTTATGATTGGCATCTCTTATTATATCAGCAAGTACTATCCAGTTTCGGATGTTGGGACCTCTTGTCGTAGCTATCAGAAGTGTATCCTTAAATACCTCATGTAACGAGAGTATATGCCAATATCTACGTATAGATGCTGTGACTGAAGCTGTTGATGTGCATTGAGGCAAAATACATGTCAGTCTAACATGTTTGTTTGTTTTTTTTTACTTTGATATTCCAGTAACTGGTCCCAATCAGAATATTTTGCCCTCTTGTAGGCTATTAATAACTTTTTTTTTTTATTTGATAACTCCTCAATTCGAACTTTTGTTTGAGCATCTGTGATTGCTTCTCAAATTCCTCATTCGTGGAGCAAATCCTCCGGAATCTAAAAAATTGGCTAACTGGCAGTCCTTGTTTGAGAGACTTAGCATGGTGGCTATGATAGCGCAATAGTGAATTATTCTCTGTAGGTTTATGATGTACCGTTGTACTCAAACATGATCCAATTCTTATAATATCAACATCCAGATAACTTAACTTATCTTGGTTCATTGGCCATGTTGGGAGGAATGAACAAGAGCAAGCTAAGTTAATCGGGAACTCAGTATATATATATATTTAGAAGTAGCGGCGAAAAAGACGCGGAAGGCTTTTAAGGTTTAAACGTATTCAAACTGGACAGCCGTCTTTTTAGTATTATTTATATGAAATTTTCTGAAAAATTACTCTCCGCATTTAAAACGCTGAAAGAGAGGTTATGCTGAGTGGGAACTCGCCATTAAATTTGAGTGATAAAATTGCAATATGTTATGTTCAAAAGTACTGAGAAACGTTGCATGGTTTAAATATTCATTGAGAGATTTGCCTTCACATAAAAACGTTGGGAGGCATGAACGAGAAGTTTAAACTGACTTGGAATTTTTCATCAAGCCCAAATGACAGGTTATGAACTTGGTTGAAGCATTAACAGTGTTTTATGAAATATTGTGATGGAGTTTAGATGTTTAACCGAATTCAGACAGGCTGAGTGATACAGCTGTTTTTTTATACACAAGCACAACACACAAAAATAATTTTTTCACATGAGACTTGTTTTCACACAAAAATGTTTTATAAAAAAAAAAAAAAAAATATAAAAATCACAGGTAGGAGGGAGGTTGGTTCAAGATTACTATTAAAAATATTCTGTACACAAGGCCGTGGTGGCATGTTGCAGATGTTGTATGAAACCTTCCTCTTCCTACATTATTAATTTTCTCATGGTGGGGAATATAGAGTTGTAATTTATACAGTAGTCCTCATCAATAGCGGGGATTGATTACATATTAGAGGAGTGTGGATGCATAAAAAGGAGCTGATCCATAGAGATGACTTTATGCAAGAGATTGTAGATGAATACAGTGGTTTTATATGTATATGCCAATGAAGTGACAGCCAGTGGAGGGACTTAAGTGTAGGACTAATGCTTTCTGATGTGAGTTCCCGTGAGTAAACAAGCATTAGTATTGATGCATCAGAGAATAGGGAATTCTGTAGTGTACACAGATAACTTAAAGTAGATTAAATGTATAGGGATAGATTTTAAAAGGTGAGCACGCGTCCATGTGTGCATGCTTTCTGGAGCGCACATATGGACGTGCCAATTTTATAATACGCACACGCATATTATAAAATCCGTGGGCCGTGCAGAGGGGGGCCTAACTTTAGAAAAGTGTGTGTGGCGATGAGATCGGGCCTCTCCCAGTCCACTCGAATTAAGGAGCAGACTGGGAGGGAACTTCCCTACCCACCTACCTATATTCCCTTTCTCCTCCTTTCCCCCACCTTTTATTTATTTATTCTTTAATTTTTTTGCTTACTGCTCTGTTGGAGCAGAAACAACTTGCACACCGGCCGAATGCTGGCGCGTACTTCCCCGGCACAGTGGCAAATGGCCATTGTACCCGCTGCCTCCAGCCCCCCGCCACCCAGACTACCCATTTCTCTGGGCCGGCACTTTGGCGCATAACAGGGGTTACACGCGTGGCCGGGTCCCTTTGAAAATGTGCTTAACCCCCGGGATTTATGCGCCGGGCAATTAAAATCTACCCGATAGGTTTTGCTAAAGTTTTCTATTTCACATTTGCTAAAAATGCTAAAAAAAAAATAAAAAATCCTTTCAGTGCTTCCAGGCATTTGCTTGATGTGTTGGTACAGTGTCGGTAGTCTAGCTGGCTGTGGTTTTACTGGTGTTATTACTTTTATTTACGCATTCTTGTATTCTGCACTTTCGAACTATTTCACATATATAATATACACTAACAATTCAACAAGATTTTCTAATTAAAGCATTTTTACATAAATGCATAATCAAAATTTGTACCTATCTACCTCCTGAAAAAGCTTTGCTTTTAACTGTTTTCTAGTGAAGAAGCGGAGAAACTGGCATCGGCATGATTATACAGAAGTTGATGATGGTACCAAACCAGTTCAAGCTGGAACCCGAACTTTTGTTAAACAATTACAAGCTCGTTTGTTCCCAAGGTAAAGAACCAAACTGCCCCCCCCCCCCCTCCCCTGCATCCCCTGATAACTTCAGAGTCTGTGTTTGAAAATGTCTGTAAGAGGAAGTGTGCATGAAGACGTTTCTCTCCTTCATAAGGGTGGCAGGTACAGCACTTTGCTTTGTCTTTAGCCGCCCCTATTTGCTTAGTTCCTTCAGGTGTTGCAAAAGACATGAATTTATAGAAGCTGAGAGCCTACCTTAATAACAGATGCATCCCTTAAGGTACTTCCCTTCCCAAACCTCTTCATTTAAAAATAGAATTTTCCAAAGAAATAGTAAGTTTGTGTATCTATGAAGAAATCTTATCAGTGGATCATGAATTAGAGCCCAATGGCTCAGGTGGCAATTGCCTTATACTGTAATGCTGGAGGTGGGCCAGCTGGGGATGCTTTGGGGAAGGAGTTACACATTTTTAAAGGTGTCATCTGATGGCTGAATTTCGATCCCATGAATATAGGGTCTGGAAGGAGCCTGGGTGCATGGTTTCCAGCTTCAGGATCATTGCTGTAATGACCA
Source organism: Rhinatrema bivittatum (assembly GCF_901001135.1). Lineage (NCBI taxonomy): Eukaryota > Metazoa > Chordata > Amphibia > Gymnophiona > Rhinatrematidae > Rhinatrema > Rhinatrema bivittatum. The sequence goes on from NC_042618.1 coordinate 482,586,057, forward strand.
GACTAGAAACAGAGGGTGGGTTTGTTAAATCAGGGGAGAAATCCCCAGGCAGGTAAGAGTGAAATTTCAGACCTATTAGTTAAAATTTGCTACCTATCATTAAAATCATCCACTGTACCTGAAGACTGGAGGGTGGCCAATGTAACCCCAATATTTAAAACCTGCTCCAGGGGCGATCCAGGAAACACAGACCGGTTAGCCTGACTTCAATGACAGGAAAAATAGTGGAAACTATTCTAAAGATCAAAATCGTAGAGCATATAGAAAGACATGGTTTAATGGGACACAGTCAACATGGATTTACCCAAGGGAAGTCTTGCCTCACAAATCTGCTTCACTTTTTTTGAAGGGGTTAATAAACATGGATAAAGGTGAACCGGTAGATGTAGTGTATTTGGATTTTCAAATGGCGTTTTTACAAAGTCCCTCATGAGAGGCTTTTAAGAAAAATAAAATGCCATAGGATAGGAGGTGGATTACAAACCGGTTAAAAGACAGGAAACAGTATGATTAAATGGTCAATTTTCTCAGTGAAAAAGGGTAAACAGTGGAGTGCCTCAGGGATCTGTACTTAGACCAATGCTTTTCAATATATTTATTAGAGATGTGAATCTGAACCAGAATCGGTTCCGATTTCAGTTCCGATTCACATCTCTATAGATGTGAATCGGAACCAGAATCGGATCCGATTTCAGTTCCGATTCACATCTCTAATATTTATAAATGATCTGGAAATGAATACAACACGTGAGGTAATCAAATTTGCAGATACAAACTCATTCAGAGTAGTTAAATTACAAGCGGATTGTGATAAAGTTCAGGAGGACCTTGCAATACTAGAAGATTGGGCATCCAAATAGCAGATGAAATTTAATGTGGACAAGTGCAAGGTGCTGCATATAGGGAAAAATAACCCTTGCTGTAGTTACACGAAGTTAGGTTCCGTATTAGGAGCTACCACCCAGGAAAAAGATCTAGGCATCATAGTGGATAACACATTGAAATCGTCCCTCAGTGTGCTGCGGCAGTCAAAAAAAGCAAACTTACAGGTCGATACTGTAACGTGCGGTTGAAGATTTCCCATCTGTAATGTGCTGGGAGCGCACAATTCGGACGCGTAAGGCGATCCAGCGATAGTCTCCAGTTTCACGCGTCCTTAGCGCTTCTTAAAACAGATGCATAACCCTTTCCGCACGCAGCATGTATATGATATGTAAATGAACGAATTAGCTGTATAATGAAGGAATTAGCTATTCCCTCCTATACTGTGACGCACTCTCAGATTATCTCCTTTGTAACCCGCTATTTTGCCGCGTCCTTAACCTGTTAGTTTACCGCCTACCCTCTACTTGGTGTTACTGTGGTGTTCGAAAATTAAAACGGGAATAAAGTGTAAAAAATGGGGGTAAAACCAAAGGGAGTAAAGTGTAAAAAACCAAGGACGACCTCCATATTAACATTGCAGCGTAAGTTGTTTATATATATATGTATAAATACCTGTCACTTTCCTGTCACTTTCCGAATCCCCCAGGCGTGCGGTCATCGAGGCGGCGGCGAGAGCCGGCGGGCGGATGGGCGCCCGTTCATCCAGGCGGCGGTGGTGGGAGCCGGCGGGCAGGTGGGCGCGTGTTCGATCCAGGCCGCGGCCGGGTGGGCGTGCATTCATCCAGTCAGAGGGAGCCGGCGGCGAAAGCGGCCTCCGGAGGCCGCTTTCGCCGCCAGCTCCCTCTGCCTGGATGAATGCACGGCCCCCGCCGGCAGTGAATGAATGCCCGTGCGATTTCGGCGCTCAAGGCGGCCGGGTGGGCGTGCATTCATCCAGGCAGAGGGAGCCGGAGGCCGCTTTCGCCGCTGGCTCCCTCTGCCTGGATGAATGCACGGCCCCCGCCGGCAGTGAATGAATGCCCGTGCGATTTCGGCGCTCAAGGCGGCCGGGTGGGCGTGCATTCATCCAGGCAGAGGGAGCCGGAGGCCGCTTTCGCCGCCGGCTCCCTCTGCCTGGATGAATGCACGCCCACCCGGCCGCGGCCTGGATCGAACACGCGCCCACCTCCTTGATTTCATCAGTTGTGGATTGTAATTTGGATAGCTGGTCTTCTAGAGCCACCAAGACTCTTTGAAATAGTGAGTATTACTTCATGCATCCATTGCAGGCTGTGGCGATTCCACCATCTTAGAATCAGGCAGATGTCCCTTTTCTCGTGTTGTTCTAACACACTCCTAACTCTCTTTCTAATCACGAGCGTCCATTCGAGACAATGTGCTTTGGCAATAATAAATCTACATCCAGTTCACCATTATCATGTCCGTGTATCAGTTTAAATATGGGGGTCCCCCGAAACTCACCACCATACGTGTGCTCAGACATCTGCCATTACCTTAAGTCCGCTTATTTTTAAGATAAGTGATTTAAGAAAAATAATTTTGGAAATTATTTTTATGTAATTTTGAGGTACTTAGATTTTTGGGGATATAAGCCTTTTTCAACATAGCCCCAGTGCCTCCTCTCTTCCCTCCCTCATTCCCCGTACATTTCATTCACTGCCGGCGGGGGCCGTGCATTCATCCAGGCAGAGGGAGCCGGCGGCAAAAGCAGCCTCCGGCTCCCTCTGCCTGGATGAATGCACGCCCACCCGGCTGCCTTGAGCGCCGAAATCGCACGGGCATTCATTCACTGCCGGCGGGGGGCTGTGCATTCATCCAGGCAGAGGGAGCCGGCGGCAAAAGCAGCCTCCGGCTCCCTCTGCCTGGATGAATGCACGCCCCACCCGGCTGCCTTGAGTGCCGAAATCGCACGGGCATTCATTCACTGCCGGCGGGGGCTGTGCATTCATCCAGGCAGAGGGAGCGGCGGCGAAAGCGGCCTCCAGCTCCCTCTGCCTGGATGAATGCATGCCCACCCGGCCGCCTTGAGCGCCGAAATCGGGAGAAGAGGAGAAGGGACTACCGTAGCAGGCCCGAGCCTAGGATTGCCCGTCTCTCCCCTCGCTCTCTTGCTACTTTTTCGGTTTGTTTTTTTTTGCTTCGGGAGGAGGGGACAGGACTGGGGCTGCACCGGAGACCGGACGCGGCCAGGGCAGGTGAGCGGGGGCTGGGGGAAAGTTTGCCGAGCATCGGAGAACATAACTGTCCACTTCCTGGTACCTGTCATTTTAAATGTCATTTGAAATGACATTTGAAATGACAGATACCAGCGCGGCCGTGAAGCGTTAGGCCCGCGAACCCAGGATACTGTATAGCGCTCTATACAGTAAAATGGGTTGCGCGGGCCTAACTCTTGCCTAACGCTTCGCAGCCGCGACATGCATTTGCATGCAATTTGAAGAGAGTATCGAGCGGTAAGTGAAGAGAACTGTGCGTGTGGGGAACGAGGATGCGCCTGACACTGCCGCACTGTTTCTACCGCGGCCTTAGAGTATCGATCTGAATGTTAGGAATTATTAGGAAGGGAATGGTGAATAAATCAGAAAATATCATAATGCCTCTCTCTCGCTCCATGGTGAGACTGCACCTTGAGTACCATGTACAATTCTCAAAAAAGATATAATTGCGATGGAGAAGGTACAGAGAAGGGTGACCAAAATGATAAAGGGGATGGAACAGCTCCCCTATGAGGAAAGGCTGAAGAGGTTAGGGCTGTTCAGCTTGGAGAAGAGACGGCTGAGGGGGGATATGATAGAGGTCTTTAAAATCATGAGAGGTCTTGAATGGGTAGATGTGAATCGGTTTTTTACTCTTTCGGATAATAGACTAGGGGGCACTCCATGAAGTTAGCATGGGGCACATTTAAGACTAATCGGAGAAAATTCTTTTTCACTCAACGCACAATTAAGCTCTGGAATTTGTTGCCCGAGGATGTGGTTAGTGCAGTTAGTGTTGCTGGGTTCAAAAAAGGTTTGGATAAGTTCTTGGAGGAGAAGTCCATTAACGGCTATTAATCAAGTTTACTTAGGGAATAGCCACTGCTATTAATTGCATCAGTAGCATGGGATCTTCTTAGTGTTTGGGTGCTTGCCAGGTTCTTATGGCCTGGATTGGCCACTGTTGGAAGCAGGATGCTGGGCTTGATGGACCCTTGGTCTGACCCAGCATGGCATGTTCTTATGATGTTATGGCATCTGTATATCTTCCTTATTGAGCTGTAAGGAAAAAGAGAGAGGAGGAACTGCTAGTCCTAAATAATTTTTTGTATTCCAGTTGATGTGGCTAGTTTTTATTTTTAGTTGTGTGGGGGTTTTTTTTTTTTTGGGGGGGGGGGAGGTTTCCACTGATCTGTGGCAGTCGCCATAACTATTTAAATATTTTCTACTCACCTTTTTTTTCTTTTTCATTATTACATTTTTAGTACAATTTTCTGTCTATGATGGAATAAAAAATTGTGTCTAATATTTTTATCGGATTTACCATTCAGTTAGAATGTTTGGGTTTTTTTTTATTCAGCCCACTTGCCTCTTTCACACCTGTATGTACACTCTTTTGAGAATAGCACCACCAAACTTAAGATCCTTAGCTGACCCTTTCAATAACTCCCAGAAGGGATTAACGGTAAATCTTTGACTCTTTGAATTAAATTCTTTACTGATTTTGTGCATGCATGCATGTGTTCCTGCTGTGAGCTTTAATTTCATTCTTCAAATGTTTGCCTTTTCAGTGCTGATGAGGTCATCCTGAAAATGCATGGCAGCCAGTTAACGCAGAGATATCTGGAGAAACATGGCTTTGATGTCCCCATTATGGTTCCCAGGTTAGATGACTTGGGGCTCAGACTGCCGCCACCCACTTTTTCTGTCATGGACGTTGAGCGCTACGTAGGTATGTACTGCAATATGGAATTTGACCTACTGCTGATGGGGGGGGGGGGGAATGATCGTTTCAACAAATTGTAACGATAATAACATAGAGATCTGTTAGAAATTATCGGACATCACAGATTTAGTCATGAATTGGAATTTTGTATTGATCAGTTTTCAATCCTACTCATAGGACACCTTGCACATATTCCTCTTCATAAGTGAAGGCAAATACCTCACCTACCAGAGGGTTAGAAGCAAGATGAGCAATGATTAGTGACCAGAGCAGGTTAAACCAAAACGTTTAGAAGTAAGACTAACCCAAAGAGCCAAAAATGAACTGAGCCAGAGCAAACCCATGCCCATCTGTCTCAATGAAGGAAATCTGTGGTGCACCTGAACTGCCTTGAGCTACTTCCAAATGTATCATTTCCATTAACTGGAGTTGTACAAAAGAATTTGTGTTATGTGTAGGGGATTGGTTGTCTTCACCACAGGATTATTTAACTGTTTTTGTTATGTAATATCTGGAAATTTTCATCTTGGAAACAGATGCCATGTACCATTGATGAGGTAAAAATACAAATTTTTCAATAGGTTATGGCATTCATTGGTAGGTGTTAAAATAATATGATTGTTTCCAGGAATGTAGTTTGTAAAGATTTAGAAAGCTCCTGAAATGTTAGAGAATAAATACCTTGCCAAGTGTAATATTCAAAAAGCTATCTGTGTTGATCATGGAACATACATAAAAAAAAAAATCTCCTTGTTCTGGATTGGTCAAGGCATTAGACAAACGTTCTTAATAATCAAGGTCAAGTACAAAATTATGAGAAGTTAAATGTTGCTGCTCCAATGACCCTCTTTGTAACATCCGTAAATTCTACAGTAAAAAATTAGCATATCAGGAGCAGAGAATTGACTGCTGAGTGTCAAGAACAGGTAAATTTAATAAGCAACTATTTTCATACCCTCTTTCATAGTAATAGTCAGATTAAGAAGACGTTTGAAACCTCTCAAGATACGTACAGTTTAGGTGAATACAGTGAAGTAACCAAAATTGAAAAGAATGGGGCAGAATAGTAGTGTTTGAAAGTAGATTGACATGTCCAGTGAGTTCAAGTGCTGTTCTCCTAGGACAAGCAGGCTGGTAGTCCTCACATGTGGGTGACATAATCTGATGGAGCCCAGCACGGAAAACTTTTGTCAAAGTTTCTAGAAGCTTTGACCAGCACACTGAGCATGCCCAGCATGCCGCTATCTGTGCGTCCATGCGAGGTTCTCCTTCAGTCTCTTCCACGGTGCAGCTGCCTGCACTCTTTTTTCAGCAAAAAAAAAGTGTCGTTTTTCCCGTTTCCATCGTCTGGTCCCCATTCACAATCTGTGCCTCCTTGGCATGGGAGGCTGAAGTTGCTGTGATCACCAGTCACCAACTGCGTGCTGCGTAACTTTTATGGCATCAACCGATTTTAGTCAGTGGCCCCCGTGCCCGCGGACCATGTTCATCACAAATCCGCATGATGTTTGTATCCTCTGCCTGAGGGCCTCGTACTACATGGGGTGTCACCTGTGTGATCAGATGACCCCAAAGGTTGTCATGCACGTCTTGATAAAATGGAGAAACTTTTCAGTTCTTCCAAGTCTGCTTCATCCACACCTGTATCGGAGTCATCGACAGAGAGGTCACGGGGAGCCCCTTGATACGCTCCCTCTCGCTACTCCTTCAAAAGGGGACCAGTCCTCCATGATTTCACAGATGCCCTGAACATCTGGATCCTCCGCCGCCTCTGCACCAAGGAAAGACCGGGCTGAGCACAGTGGGAGATCCCGCAAGCATAGACACCAGTCGCTGTTGGCGCATGGTTCAGGTTCCGGCGTGGTACTAGCAGTGGCCAAACGCCACCGCAGCTATCCCAGCCAGCGGAGACCCCATCCTCCGATGTCCCAGGCATTTCCCACAGATATCAATGTCTGGCACCATGCCACCTTAGAGACCAGAGGAAGAGCCGGTGATGCCTCATCCCTTCTTCAGTCCGGACCTCGATAGACTTTCAGGGGAAGCTGGACCACAGGCTTCAGACTGCGGTGATTAGAGCTCTTCAGAGCGTCGAGCAACCCATGTCACTGGCCTCCATACCGGTGTCTGAGCCTCAGCCATCTATCCTAGCACCCCTGCTTGAGCATCTGGATGTCCTTTTAGATACCCTACCAGAGCAGTTGGTGCCCTAGGGCCTTTGATCCCCCAACGGCCCCTACCAGAGCGATCCTGATCCTCTGGTCCTCCGATAAGGAATACGGGGCTGGTGCCGCATTCCTGAAGCCTCTGTTCCCCGAGCCTTTACTGGGTCCTTCCAGCCTCCCCCGGCCCCCTCTATGCCAGGGGATCCATTGATTCCCGCGGTGTCCTGAAGACCTGCGAAGCCAATGGAGCCCAGAGCTGATATCTCCTACAGGCCTTGCCTGTGTCGCGCTGGCCCTAGTGAGGAGGAAGGGCCTTCGACCCATGGAGGGGATGATTCCACAGAGTCATCTTCTGACTACTTAAACGACCCCTCTCAGAGCCTTCCCCGCCTGAGGAAAGGAGTCTGTCTCCCCCGAAGATGTTTCCTTCACGGGGTTTGTCAGGGCCATGGCCTAGGCTGTCCACTTCCAGCTGCTTACGGAGGCGGGTGTGCGACACTATGCTGGAAGTACTCCAGTTTGACGCCCCTAAGGAGTTTGTAGCGGTTCCCATCCATGGCATCTTTAAAGACCTCCTCCTTTGGTTGTGGGAGCACTCGATCTCTATCTCCCCTGTCAGTAGGAAGACGGATGCCACCTATCTGGTGCAGCAAGCTGTGATGTTCGAGAAGTAGCACCTCCCCCACCAGTCAGTGGTTTTTGAGTTCACCCTCAAAGTCAGGTGCTCCCGTACGCATGCTTCTCCTCCTTCAGGGCAAGAACATAGGGAGCTCGATGCCTTCGGTCGCAAGGTCTTCCAGGGCACTATGCTTATCCCCCAGATTGCTACCTATCAGTTGTACATGACTGAGTACAACCGGAACCTATGGAAGCATGTCCAGGATCTTGCAGAGACCCTACCGAAGCAGCAGGAAGCGCTCTCCGCTGTTGTCCTGCAGGACTTTGAGGCTGGCAAGCATGAGGTGTGATCCACCTATGATGTTTTTGAAACTGCAGCGTGTGTAGCTGCAGTGGGCATCGGCGCCTGTAGGATGGCCTGGCTCAGGGTTTCTGATCTCTGCCCAGAGGTACAGGAAAAACTGGCTAACCTCCCCTGCACAGGTGAAATCCTCTTTGGGGATAAGGTCTTGGATGCAGTAGCGCAATTGAAGGACCACCTTGACACCCTTCAACAGCTTTCTGCTAGTGCTTCCGATGCCTCTTCTTCGGCTAGGAAATCTTCCAGGCTAGGATCCCGGAAGTCCTTCTACAGGCAGAGGACGATTTATCCTCCTGCCTCCCAAGCTTGCATGCCACACACTAGCTCCAGGGGCTGCCCGCGCCAGCAATGAGTGCCCAGGCCCCAGCCGGTGCCCCAACAAGCCCCTGCTACGGGCTTTTGACTGGCGATGAGAGAACATGAGTCACTCAAGCACACCCCTGATGCCGGACCCACCAGTGGGAGGCAGGCTTGTTGACTTCGCCCATCACTGGGAGGATGTCACTTCGGACAGATGGGTCCTTACCATAATCCATCAGGGGTACCGTCTCAACTTCAGACAGCTCCCAGGAACCCTCTCCCCCATGTCCATCATGGGGTTTCTCCACTCAGCAGGTCATACGTCAAATGGAACTCACCGCCCTTCTCGCAGCAGGCGCGGTAGGGCCAGTCCCTCTCCCCCAGCAGGGCCAAGGGTTCTATTCAAGGTATTTCCTAATTCCATAAAGGAATGGCAGTTTACACCCCATCCTAGACTTCAGGGCATTTGAACAAGTTTCTCTCAAAGTTCAAAATGCCGATTACCCTCCTCAAAAGAGAAGACTGGCTCTGCTCCCTCGATCTCAAGGAAGCTTACACCCCATAGCCATTTTCCATAGCCACAGAAAACACTGCTTAGTGGTGGGGCAGGCTCACTATCAATACAAATATATGTAAATTAGTACAAACAAGATATAGGCATAAATTGAAACAAATATGAGTCAAACATTGCAATTGGCAAACTCCACATTTACTGATGCTGATTGTTGTGAAAACCATTTTTAGCTAGGGCCTTTCTGACATTGATCACAGCTAATTAATCAGATGGGTCCCCTCGCTGTATTTCAATTCTAACATAGTGCTTAGAAGTTTGAAATAGAAACTTGCAGGACATTACATAAATTGTCAAGAGGATTTGCATTATTTTGTTTCCTGGAAGTTTTGTTAATAATTGTTGAAATAAAATCTGTGTAATGGATGTTCATTCAAAGTGGCATGGGATAAACACTGGCTCCATAAAGGCTAGAGGATAGAAATGAAGGAAAGAGGGCATGGGGTAACTTGCTGGTGTGGAGGTTACTACCAATAACCAATAAGTCTTGATAATTTTAATGCAACAGCAGCATTGCTTTCCACTTCAGTGGCAGAGGGAAAAGAGGAATTGGATTCAGACAACAACCATTGAGGGACTCAACTTCTACGGTTTGGGGAACTAATAAGCATGGGGGTAACCTGCCCAGAGCAGAGATTACTACCCTTAACAGAAAGCAAGGGATTACTACCCTTAACCAATAAGCTTTGATGCTTTTGATGCAACTACATCACCACTCTCCACTTTGGCGGTGTTGGGTGGGTGGAAGAAGAATTGGATTCAGACAACCAACACGGGCCCTGACTTTTATGGTCTGGGGTACTGATACATAAGTGAAAAAGCAAGGACTGCTAAGGCCAAGTCCATAAGCAAAACATATCAGCACTATCTGAATTTTCAAGAAGGCTTATCACCCAGTAAAAATGTTGCTATCAGTAAATTTTTTTTATGGGTTATAACTCTTGGTTGTTAACTGCATGGAGCGGCAGTCCTCACACATGGGTGATATCAGATGGAGCCTAGTATGGAAAAATTATGTCAAAGTTTCTAGAACTTTGAGCCTCATTGAACATGCTCAGTATGCATTATACCGTGTGTCCACGCGGGGCCCCATTCAGTTTCCCTTCCGCAGATCCTGTTGTCTCACAGTCTGGTGAGAGACTCCTTTTTCTAACTTTTTGGCTTAGTTTTGATAAACTTCTTTTTCACAACTTTTGCTTTGCGTCATCAATTCAGGGTCCCCCGGTTCTCCTGTTAGCGTTCTAGGTAGATTTTTTATTTATTGGTAAGCTTCTTTTTGTGGTTGATACCCCAGGGCGGTAGTGTGTTTGATTTTCCACCGGCCATCGATTTTGATCATGCATCCCTTTTATTTCGTGACATGTCCACTTGGGGTTTTAAGCAGTGCCTCCTGTACATGAGGACACTTGTCTATCACAGACCCCCATAATAGAGGTATCCTCTGCCTTGGGGCATTGCATGACATCCAGGGTTGCAGCAAGTGCACCATGATGACTCCAAAGGGACATAACATCCAGCTCAACAAGATGGTGTGCCTTTTCGGGCTGGAGAAGAGATTCATCAGCATCAAGGGTTCTCAGAGCTGCACCAGTGGACACTGAGCTATCAACAATGCCTGGGCTGTTTGTTCCTTTGAGGAGACCAGCCATCATTGGGTTCCTCCAGGTCAAGGATGTATGGTTCCCAGTCATCTGCTTCGACACTGGAGAAGGACTGTACTGAGCATCGAGGGAAACTGAAGAGGCATTGGCATAGATCTCCATTGATATACTGGGCTGAACACAAGAATGCACCAGCTTCTGCTGTGATGGCCCCTGAAGTGACCACACAGCGAGGAGAGCCAGTTCTCCATTGATGCTGGGGGTGCACCATGAACTCCATCCGTTCTAATGCCAGCCAAGGGTTCCAAAGAGGATCTAATTACCTCTTCTGTCCCAGCCTGTATTGGCATCGCCGATGTTCAAGGAGAAAGAGAGAGGTGTGCAGCTGGCCATTGAGGAGGCGATGTGCACCCTCTGCATCGTGGCACCAACAGCACAGACATTGTTCCTCAAGCCACTGCTGGAATGCACTCATTGACTTTTCCCATCTGGCGTCAGTTCCTTGCGGAGCACTGCTGCCTCTTCCTGCCGATTCTGTCATCATTGCCAGGTCCTCTGAGATCTCCCTAGACTGGCAAAGGCACCGGGACCTGTGGCCCCACTTCCAGGTCAATTGGTGCCTGCACCGTGTTCCATTAGTTAGTGACAATGGGGATGAGAGCACATATGACCCCCTAGAGAGAGAACTCGTCTGTGATCTCTGACAATGTTTCTAATGGTCTCTCCTCAGATACATCTCCTCCAAAAGAGCAAAGAAAATCCCCGCCAGAAGACCACTCTTTTGTGGGGGTTTGTCCAGTTGATGGCGAAAGCTGCCCCCTTTCAGTTAATGAGTGAAGAGGATACCAGGCACAAAATGACCAATATCCTTCAGTTCATGGAGCCTCTCAAAGAGATTGTGGCAATTCCAGTGCATGAGATCCTTGTAGAGGATATGGGAATACCCCCTCATAGTGCCTCCCATGAACAGGAAGTGGATGAGTTTTATCTCATCCAGAAGGCTCTCAGATTCAACAAGCATCAGCTGCCCCACCAATCAGTGGTAGTCAAATCTGCTCTCAAGGTCATACATTCTCGGACCCATTCCTCTGTGCCCCTGTGGAAGAATTAGTGATGGAAATTCTTGGGAGAAAGGTGTTAGAGGGGGCTATGCTTATTGCCAGCGTAGCTAGCTACCTACCAGCTTTATATGAGCCAATGTACATGGGACATCTGGAAGCAGGTATAGGATGTTGCCAAGCAACTGCCTGAAGGCACATTCCTGTCCCTGGTGCATAGGGGCCTGGAGTGTGGAAAACACAATGTCCACACAACTTACAATGATTTTAAACAGCATAGAGGGTCTCTGCAGTAGGAATCGGCTCCTGCAGTCGTTCATAGCTGCAAGCCTCTGATCTCAGACCAGAGGTGCAAGCGACTCACTGAAATACCTTGCACTAGAGAGAATCTCTTCAGAGATAAGGTCAAAGATGCGATGGCCCAAATCTGGAATGACTATGTGACTCTTCAGCAGCTCTCTGTCAGCACTCCAGATCTGTCAGTCCTTATCCAGGAGATTATAGAGGTCTGGGCCGAGGAATCCTTCTGCACAAAAATGATATACCCTCCGCCACCTCTGTCATGTCAGTCTCATTGGGGCTCTCATGGCTGCCCCAGGCAACAGAATTCTAAAGCCCCAGCTTCCACCTCAGTGACCTCCAGGGATGGGGTTTTGTCTGAATCATGGGGAACAGAGCCTATTCACCCACAAATGGGACAGTGAATCTGCTGGTTGAGGGAAGGCTACAGGTCTTTGTGAACCAGTAGCCCAGTGTAACCTCTGCCGAGTAGATTTTATCCATCTACCGATGGTACCAGTTGAACTTATTGGAAGCCCTGCCAGATTGCTCCCCTTTAAACACTTTATGGGGCCCAGTAGTTCATCAGGAGGAGGTACTAGTAGCAGAGCTCTCCTCCCTGTTAACAGCCAGAATGGTTGAACCTGTTCCACCAGGGTAATGAGTGGGGATTTTACTCAGTACTTCCTGATACCAAAGAAAACAAGGGGACTCCATCCTAGACCTAAGGACCTTGAACAAATTCATCAAAAAAGAAAAGTTCAAGATGTTTTCCCTAGGGACCCTGCTCCCTTTCTTGCAAAAGGGGGCCTGGCTAATCTTCCTGAATGACGCATGCACCCATACGAAGATCTTCCCAAGTCACCAGAAGTATCTCCGATTTGTGGTAGAAAACAGCACTTCCAGTATTGCATGCTGCAGTTTGGGCTCGCATCAGTCCCATGTGTTTTTTATGAAATGCCTGGCCATGGTGATGGCATACCTTCGCACACGGGGAGTTCATGGTTTTCCATTTCTGGACGATTGGTTGTTCAAGCGTTCCTTTCGGGCAGGGGCCAAGTCCATGCGCTCGACTATGTGTGTTGAAGATACTAGGATTCATCATCAACTACTGCAAGTCCCATCGCAGCCTGTTAACTCAATTGGACTTTGATGGAGCCCTACTAGACACGGCTCAGACCAAGGCCTTCCTGCCTCAACAAAGGGCCATCAACCTGATGACCATTGCGGCAGGGATTCAAATGAGTCAGTAGATGTCAGCTTGGCACATGTTGAGGCTGTTGGACCATCTGGCTGTGATAGGTGATTCCCTTGGCATGTTTACACATGAGTGGCCCAATGGACCCTGAGGTTGCAGTGATGTCAGGCCAAGCAGAACCTCCAGGACCGCATCTGAGTCACCTCATTTGTCTAGGACTCTTTGTCTTGGTGGCAAGTGATTTCAAATCTGGAACAGAGTATCTTCTTTCAAAGTCCTCCTACCCAAATTGTCCTCACCATGGATGCATCCACCCTGGGTTGGAGGACTCATGTACATGGGCTGAGCACTCAGGGTCTATAGTCTGTCCAGGAACATCTTTATCAAATCAATTTCCTGGAGCTCTGGGTGATCACGTACACGCTATGGGCTTAGAGAGATCAGCGGTCCAACAAAATTAACCTGATTGAAACAGACAACCAGGTATCAATGTGGTATGTCAACAAACAGGGAGGTTCTTCCTGTTTCAGGAAGCAGTCTAGATCTGGTCATGGGCCCTATCCCATGGGATGGTGCTCGGGGTTATGTACCTGGCCAGAATGGAGAACGTGATAGTGGACAGAGTCGTGCCTTCAGACACCATGAATGGTCCCTGGACTAAGGGGTTGCAAATTGGGTCTTCTGCCTCCGGGGAAGCTTGGATGTGGATCTTTTCACAATGCCTTGGACCCAGGAAGGTTCCTCAACTACAGGATACACGGCAAACCAGCCTCAGATGCCCTCGCCCGGCATTGGGGCGAGGGTCTCCTGTATGCATATTTTCCAGCTTCACTGGTAGTGAAGACTCTTGAAGCTTCGTGAGAACAAAGGGACTGATTCTCATAGCACCTCATTGGACAAGACTGGTCCGGTTTTCATTGTTCCAGGAAATTTCCATTCAAAATCAGACTGGGGACTTCCCCAGATCTCATCACACAGGATCGAGTCAGGTTGTGATGTCCCAACCTGAGGCCCTGTCACTCACAGCCTGGATGCTGAGACTAATATTGTAACCGCTAGATCTCTTGGAAGATGTGTCTTGGGTCCTGCTGGCTTCCAGAAAGCCTTCCACTAGAAAATCCTTTGGACTGAAGTGGAGGAGGCTTTCCATGTCGTGTGAACAGAAGGCCCTGGATCTGTTTTCCTGCTCCCAATAAAGACTGCTTGATTACCTTCTACACCAGTGATGGCGAACACCAGTCCTTGAGGGCCACAAACAGTCTAGGTTTTCAGGATATCTATGATGAATATGCAGGAGAGAGATTTGCATGCACTGCCTCCATTATATGTAAACCTATCTTAGGACCTCAGTGGTATTAACTTAGCTGATGAAAGCTCCCTTTGAGCCGCTGCACTCTTTTGACCTGAAATACCTGACCTGGAAGGTAATATATCTTTGGAGGCGGTCACTTCGGTATGCAGGTTCAGCGAGCTCCAGGCCTTAGTAACTATCCAAGTTACATGGTTTTTCCATGATAGGGTGGTCTTGCATATGCATTCTAAGTTCCTGCCTAAGGTGGTGTTGGATATTCATCTTAACCAGTCCATTGTCCTGCCAACATTCTTTCCCAGATCCCATTTGCACCAAGGCAAACAAGCACAGTTTGGAATGCAAAAGAGCCACAGACTCTCATAGATAGCCTACCCAACATTTTGTTTGTTTTTGATAGGAATAAGTTGGGCATCACAGTTGCCAAACAGACTCTCTCCAATTGGCTAGCAGACTGCATTTCCTGTTATATCCAGGCAGGACTTTATCTTGGGGGGCCATGTCAAGGCTTCCACTGTCAGAGCTGTGGCAGCATCGGTGGCTCACTTGTGAGCAGTTCCCATGGAGGAGATCTGCAGAGCTGTGACATGGAGTTCTCTCTACACGTTCACATCGCATTATTGTTTGGATAGGGATGGCTGATGGGACAGCAGGTTTGGCCAGTCTGTCCTTCAGAACTTGATGTGTAGAACCCAATTCTCCTGCCTAGAGTCTGTTTTTTGTGTTCAGGCTGCTTCCCCCTCCCACCATTTACCAACAAAAGTAATTGTTGTTGTGCCCATTGACACCTATTTTGGTGTTTTGTTGGTCCCCTTTTATGTTGGGTGGCAGCCTGTGGGTAGGGATTCACCCTTGTGTGTGAGGGTTGACATCCTGCTCTCCTAGGAGAACCCTTATTACAGGTAAGCAACTCTGCTTTGCTACCCTTAAGAGAAATATGGGGCTAGGTTGCACAGTATGGCAGATACTGCCATAAGAAGCTTGCTGGGAAGACTGGATGGACCATTTGGTCCCTTTTCTGCATTTACTATGTTTCTATGTTACATATAAAAATAATAAAGGGAAATTTTAAAGGATTAAATGTGTATCTTGATCACAAAATAGTGACAAACTGAACATTATTACATAAAAGTCAGAAAATGAGCTGGTTTGTTGCATCTTAGTAAAGCTAGCATGATTTAGGCAGAACTTACTATACACTTAATAAGCTGCTTAAGACACTTGTGGAGCTTTAGGTGTATGTTTGTTCCAGGACTACTGTTAGGGGTGGAGAAGGGGCAGTTGCCCAGGTTGCAAAGCTGTTTGGAGATGGAAAAATTACTGAAATGTAAGCGTGGGACAACACAAGATGAAGTCAGGAAGAGTGTCTGTCTTCAAGGACTGTTATCAGAGCAGAAGGAGAGAGTGAGGGGCAGAACTATACTAGTTTATCCTGGGCTCTGATAACTAGCCAGAGATATATATCTGTTAAAGATCATCAGCAGGTTTCTTACCCTAATTACACAGCAGTATTGTATGTTCCTCAGTAGTATGTCTCAAGACCAGGTCACAATCATGTCTGCGATCCATACAAAGTCAGAGAGGCAATATGACATAACTGACCCATCAGTGCCTATACGGAGGTAAAGCTCTTTCCTTTGTGGAAAGGGGAAATACGGTCAGGATAAAAGTGTTTTAATTTGTTTAATCTTGTAGCATGTCACTTGTCTGGAGGATGTGTGGCATTTCATTCTTTGGGAGTTATAGATATTGTTGATGCAACATCTGAATCTTCTTAAGACCCCAAGTTCTAATTTAGAAGTAGAACAAAATTAATTTGCATAAATGGTTCTGAAAAAACAAGGCAACTGCTCAAGCCACCATGGTAATGGCTAAATAAAATAGAATTAAGTAGCCTTGCCACATCCATGTCTCATTGTTTGTTTTTTTTTCTTCACTTATAGACATCAGTCTGTCTATTTCTCTTCTGTGTATCTCATCCAGGGTTCAGATGGTTGTAGTACTAAAGAACTTAAGTTCTGTGCAAACTTCAGAACTGTAGAAGTATAACATGCGAAGGTGAGGAATACGCTGCCATGTTTATAGTGAGCTACTTGCTCAGGTCACATCCCCCTGGCATACATTATTGCACCTTTCAAAATGCAGGAAAAAATGACATTTAAATCCTAGGCCATAGATATTGTTAACATGTATTATGTATGCCATGCTATTTGTCTGTAAAAATTCTAGGTATAACCATACTTAATGCAGTTGGATTTCTGGAACTTAATTTTGAAAACCCTATACAACAGTAATTTATATTTTTGCTTCCACAGGTGGTGACAAGGTGATAGATGTCATTGATGTAGCGAGGCAAGCAGACAGCAAAATGAAGCTCCACAACTTTATTAAATATTTCATGAATCCTGAGCGGCCAAAAGTATTAAATGTCATCAGCCTGGAGTTCTCAGACACAAAGTGAGTGACAGATTTCAAGTAGTCCTTGAATGTACTTGTAAGTTGTCAGTGAAGCATTCCCCATCAGATGTGTGGTTCTGTTGTAAATCTTATAACTCTATTGTCCCAAAAGAATAGTATTTCCTACATTTACTCACTGTAGTAAGAGTCTGGCTAGATCTCATCTGGATTAGTGCATCTCCCTTATATATGTTCGGTTTTTTTTTTTCTTAACCATTAAAAAGACTTTAAACACTGTCAGTTCCAGGTCCGTGGTGACATTCTTTTTTCCAGGGAAACGCACTCATTTACACAGTGCAATACTCTTATTTAAAAAAACAAACAAACAAATAAACAACCCATTGTCTCCTGAATTCCAGGGATTAGTGTGCCCCAAAAACTTCTACTTCTGTCCTTAGCTGCAGCAGTGGGTTATCCTACAAGGAGAGCACCAGGGTCCGCTTGAAATAGAAAGGTATTAGAATAGGTTGGGTAGCTTTTTCATTTTTATTAATTTCATATGATAATGTACAAAAACATGTCTGAATAATATGACAACGTTTAGGCTATTATTTGCCAGAATCTTTTTATTTGTATTGAGAGAAGATAGATCTGTTTGACAGATTGTGTTGTCCTTTCCCTCCTTAACAGTTGCTGTAATTCCTGCCATACTTGGACCTCCCAGAAGAGAATTTAAGTTTAAAAAGTGTCCCAGCCAACTGCTGCTTTGAAGGTTTTGCAGAACTTTGTGGATAACCCATCTTGCCCTGGCACCTTATCCAGTTTAAGGCTTTTGCTGATTTTTAGAACTTCTGTCAATTCTTTACTTATTTAACCTCTGCTAATTATCTTAGACCAGGGCCAGCATTTGTCTATTAAAAATAGTGTTCAGTCCTATCCATTTTTATCAGGTTTTCTGTCTGGTATTCCCTATAAAAGGAGGCAAATGTTTTTCATATTTTGTCAATATCCAGTGTTTTCTGAGGACAAGAGTGATGGTAGTCCTCACATATGGGAGTTGTCATCTGATGGAGCTCGGCACAGAAAAGTTGTCCAATTCTAGAAATTTGAGGGGAACCCGCAGGGACACGTGATCTATTGCTGGATCATGCTCAGAGGCACTCTGTCTCCTTTTCTGTGGAGCCCAGTGTCTTGATGACGTTCAGTCTCTACTTTTCTCCTCCTTGGAGTATTTTTTGCTGTTTTTCACAGTAATTTTACATTGTCTGGATTGCACAGTTGATGCAGGGTCCCCTTAGTTCTCCCCTCTATCATCTGCCAGGTTTTTCAATGTTTCAGTAAGTTTTCTTTCACAGTTGATCCCCTGGGACGCTGTTGCATTCAGTGCCTGCTAGCTATCGCCGGCAGTCACCATCGATTTAGACATTGCATCCCTTTTTCGTGACAGCATGCCATCGACTGGGTTTATGTGATGCCCTTTGTGCACAAGAACTAAGTCTATCACTGCCTCTGCCTGGGAGCATAATGTCCGGGATTGCAGCAACTGCAAACAGATAACCCCAAAAGGACACAGGTCCTGGCTAGACAAGATGGACTGGCTCTTCAGGCCCGGAAGACCGATCCATCAGCATCTGATGCATTGACATCAAGGCCTCAGACCCGAATTGATAGCCATTGACATTGGTGGAGCCATCAGCTCAGATGGCATCGATGGCTTCCAGGAATGCTGAAGATGGGGCCATTACTCATCTCTTATATAAAAACATAAAACTTGCCATTCTGGGTTAAACCAAAAGGTCAGTCAAGCCCAGTATCCTGTTCCCAGCAGTGGCCAATCTAGGTCAGAAATACCTGGCAGGATCCCAAAGAATAGATAGATACCATGCTGCTTATCCCAGGGATAAGAAGTGCATTTCTGCAACTCCATCTTAATGGTTTATGGACTTTTCCTCCAGGAACTTGTTTAAATCTTTTTTAAATGCCGCTACACTATTAGCTTTCACCAAATCCTCTGACAACGAATTCCCGAGCTTAATTATGCGTTGAGTAAAAAAAATTTCTCTTGTTAGTTTTAAGTGTATCATCTAATAACTTCCAGGTTGAAGACATCAGGTTTGTTGTCTATGGCCTCTGTACCAGGGAAGGACCATCTGAGCATAGAGGAAAGCTGAAGAAGGTATCAGTCCCTGTTGAGTGCGTGGTGCTGGGCATGGGGATGCACCAGCCTCTGTTATGATGCCCCTGAAGCGACCCCCGTGGCGAGGAGCACCATTCCTCCATGGTTCCTAGGGGTTCGCCTCAGCCTCCAACAGTCCTGATGTCTGCCACTGTTCTTCCTTTCTATTCCAAAGAGGATCTGATCGCACCTCCTGGATCTGTCTTGACATTGGTGATCTTCCAGGGGGAGCTGGCAAAACATGTTCAGCAGGCCATGGAGAAGGCACACTTGGTGCCCCTGCTTCAGGGCACCAATGGCACCGAGCCCGGCTTTGTCCCTCTTTGTGCTGCGGCTTGAATCCCTGCATACACTAATCAAAGTGCTATCGACCCTTCATTGGTGTCAGCGTCTGGGTTGGCATTGAGACCACCACAGACTGATCCGGTAGTTGCCCCTGGTTCCTTGGAGGAGGAAGTTCCCCTGGCGATAGGGGCGGCCTCGGCGTCCAGACCGACATGGCCAGTTGTTAGTCCCCAGCCAGCGTTATGGGAACAGAGTGCCTTGGAACCTATTCCTTGCTTATGACAGCGAGGACGAGGATCTCTACAACTCTTGAAGGGAAGGGGCTCAGGTGTGTTGGATCCTGATTCATTGGGTGGTCTCCCCTCTGACCAGTCTCCTCCCAATGGCAAAAAAGTCTCCCTTGAAAGACTTTTTACAGGCTTTGTCAGTTGATGGCTGAAACTATCCCATTTAATTTGCAGACAGAGGATGATACTCGTCACAAGATTCTGGATGTTCTCCCGTACACAGAGCCTCCTAAGGAGATTGGCAGTCCCAGTGCATGAGATCCATATAGAGTTGTTGAGGATATGGAAAAGAAAAACCTCAGTGAATAGGAATGCAGATGCAGTATATCTCATCCAGAAGGCTCCCGGATTCAACAAGCAGCAGCTGCCACACCAATCTGTCATGGTCAAATCTGCTCTCAAGAAGGCCAAGTGACGGACTCATTCCTCTGTGTTCCCAGGAAAGGATCAGAGGGCCATGGATGCTCTTGGGAGGAAAGTGTTTCAAGGTACTATCCTTCTTGCCCACATAGTGGCCTACCAGCTCTTTATGGGCCAATATATACAGGACATCCTGAAGCAGGTGCAGGTGTAGCCAAGCAGTTGTCTCAACAGCAGCAGGGCACACTCCAGTTGCTGGTACACAAGTGTCTAGAGTGTGGAAAACACGGATCCACTCAACATACAATGTTTTTAAAGCAGCATCGAGGGTCTCTGCTGCAGAGATCAGTGCCCAAAGACTCACCTGGCTGTGTTCCTCAGATCTCCATCAGGAGGTATAGGAGTGACTTGCTGATGTGCTGTGCATAGGAGAGAATCTCTTCGGAGATAAAGTGAAGGACACTGGCCCAAATTCATGACCACCATGCGACATACCAACAGCTCTCCGCTGGTACTGAGGACCTGTTTTCATCCAGGAGGCCTTCGAGGTCTGTTCACAGGAAGTCTGTCTTCCACCTGAGGAGATTCTATCCTCCTCCGCCACCTTAGTCCCATCAGCAGCAACAGGCCCCACATAGCCGCCCAAGGCAACAGAGGGGCCCCAAAGACCCAGCCAGCGCCTCAAATCAACTCCGGGGATGGGTTTTTTGGGGTTTTTTTCCAAACAATACTAGGGCACGTTTCATGAAACAAGCAACCAGCAGATTTAAAGCAAACCATAGGACACATGTTTCACTGGCCGCACAGTCAAGCTATGGAATTTGTTTCCAGAGGATGTGGTAAAGGCTGCTAACATAATTGGGCTCAAAAGAAGATTAACAAGTTCCTGAAGGAAAAATCCATAAGCAGTTATTAGCCAGGTAGACTTGGGAAAGCTGGTGCTTATCCCTGGGTGAGACACAAAAGCAATAGATCAATAATTGGAGCTCTGCCAGGCATCTGCAAGTCTGGCCACTGTCTGAGACAGGAGGATGCTTGACTCAATGAACTTTGGTCTGACTCAGCATGGCACACTTTGTGATCTTATGAAATAAGCTATAAAATTTGGACTAGGTTCTGGCAGGAAAGTCCATGGACTCGAGAACGCTACTGTTTATCCCTGGGATTCAACAACAAGAAATAGATCTATTTTTTGGAATCTATTGTGTGTTTGTGCCCAAATTGGCAACTGTCTGAGAAAGTATACTGAACCTTGGTCTGACCCAGCATGGCATATGTTACGTTTTTATGCTTTGCTTTCCTCACACTGTCCCATTTTTACTTAACTTTGTTTCAGACAACTGCTCCATGCCAGCACATGCTGTCATGTTATAAATTATTGTATAAAATTCAGGGAAAAACAAAATCTGTGTATTCTAGTCTTGGGGTTCAGAAGCAGGTGTGTTTTTGTTTTGTGTACAGGTTTCACTTTAGGTATTTTCTAGTGCTGCCTTTTTCAGATGGATTAGAAGAGGGAAGAATATTTTAAATAGTCTGGTTATGCTAGTTATGAAGATCTATACAGTGGATTATCAAAGCATCTGATCTATCCAAGTCATTGCAGGTGCATCAGGTATCGGGTGTGTATACCAGTGGTTTTCAACCCAGTCCTCAGGATCTACCTAGCCAGTTAGGTTTTCAGGATATCCACATTCAATATGAATGATAGTGCATGCAAATCAGTATCTCCATTGTATGCAGATCTATCTTATGCATATTCATTTTGAATATACTGAAAACATGACTGATTAGGTTGAAAATCTTTTGTCTCTGAGAGTTTCATTTCCAGGTCCCTGCAATCCTACAAAATACAGAATTCCTTCCAGATATAGCTAAATATCTTTATTTTCTCTCTTAGGATGTCCGATTTGGTGAAAGTGCCAGATATTGCCAAAAAACTATCTTGGGTAGAGAATTACTGGCCAGATGATTCTGTCTTCCCGAAGCCCTTTGTTCAGAAATACTGCCTGATGGGTGTGGATGGCAGCTATACTGATTTTCACATTGACTTTGGAGGCACCTCGGTCTGGTACCATGTTCTGTGGGTAAGTGACATTTGTATTCTGTGAAGACAGATTAGCTACAGTTGTCACACACGTGGGTCACATGACCATGCAGAGGCCTGATGGGTCAGACTTGGGCTGCCCCACAGCCTGCCTCTGTCATGACTTCAGCTCTGCAGGGGGAACTCTTCTCTGTTACTGGTAGTGTTTTTCAGCAGTTTTGTTTTCTTTTTTGTATTTTTGGCCTGGCAGTTTCTGCTGCCTTCTTTAGGCTTCTACCTCAGTTGGCAATGGACTCTTTGCAAGTTTCTCCTATTTTTATAATCTTCCTTAGCCCAGCCATTGCTGAGACTGTTCTTGGCCAGGAGCTACCTAATGCCAGCCTGTAGAACACTGGTTGGGACAGCTCTCCCCTCCCACCCACCTTGAGAGGCTGTGAATGCTGCTTATACAGCATCTGCACCTCTGACCAACTCTGGCCCTCCTCATGATAGTATATAGCTTTACTACTGAGTCACAGGCTGACTTTTCGACAGTTTGTTTCTTTAACTTTTTGACAGCCCTGCTGTTTTGCCGGTCTACATGTTTTTTCAGCATTGCCACGTGTTGCAGGCCTATTGGCCACTTTTTTTTCCCCCCCCCCTTTGGGCATATCTTCTGAAGGAAGAAAATTCAACTATGGATTTCACTACATTGACATTTGTCACCAGGAGTGGCTTTAGGTTCTGCCGCAAGTGCACACAGAAGTGTTGTTCATGGATCATCACAGCGTATGCTATGTATGCTTCAGAGAAGGCCACAGCACCTCTGGTTGTGAGACCGGTGCAAAAGACCTAAAAGGATAGGTTTCAAGACTTCTTTGCTGTTAAACTTTCCAGCTCCAAAAAAGCTGGCCTGGAAGGCCTGACACAAGGTCCACAGAGCCAACCACTTATTTTTATTTAGACTTCCTTATTAAATGCATCTGCCAACTGAGCTAGCTGGTCAATGTTGTGTATATAATACAACATAAAATAGTAATAAAAACAGATCAAATATGTATGCACGGTTACAAAAAAGGAGCATCCCATTTATCATTCAGCACATGAGCCAATATTGATATAGCAACTGTTACTACACACCACCATCATATCCTACCTAAAACCCTTGTGTGGATTTAATGCCCTTACTTTCTTTTTTAGACACCTATGACCCACACACACACACACACAATAATTCTAGGAGGGAATCTCCACCATGTAATCTTCCCAACTATATCCCCTCCGTTCTTATTTTTATTCCCTTAAATATCTTCAATTTTGTTGCAATCCAATACCACACTGTGTCAATTCTTTTTATCAAAAATGATTCTAATGGATATTATCCATAATGCAAAATTCAAAACTTTTTTTGTGAAAACAGATTTTTAAAGATGGCGTAGGGAGGTTTCACTCACAAATATGCCATTACTCCATTGTAATGTGCATTATTATAATAATTAACCATCCTCCTCCACCTCTTGTTTCTTTTAATCCATTTTTTTCCCGTCGATAGCAGGGCTGAATTAGCCATGCTGTCATGGGATCTGTCAATCAGGTCCGGGAGGCGGAGCTTCTCAGAGATTAGAGTTTTGCTCTCTGCAGCTGCGCGTGTGTTCCCACGCAGGAAAGTAACGGAATCTCCTCAGTCTGTTTTTTCCGCGAGCAGGATCGCACGCAGAGCTGTCCTTCTCCTCGGCATTTAAAAAAAAAAAGTCAAAATCGGGGTTTAAACCCTGTAGTTGCGGTAAGGTAATGTCGGTCACGGATGGCCATGACCGATATTACTGATGCCTTGGTCAAGAATGTCTCCGAGAGCCCTGAAACAAACGGGCTTATAGACTTCAGGAACTTTTTGCCTCATCGGAGGCTCATTCGTCACCTGACCCTGTTTCTTTACAGGCTCCCTCAAAAAAGAGGGCATTGTCGTGGGATCCTCAATCCTCCAGATTTGGAGGTAAGGACTTGTGAACCAGCAAGGGCCATTAGTTTTTTAAAAAATCCACAGCCGGGTCCAGCGTCAGGGTTTTGACTCCTCCCTGGAGAGCATATGCCAACCTCCCATCTGTACCAGTTGGCGGCCGATTGCCACTTCACCAACATTTGGCACACAGTCACCACCAATCAGTGGGTGCTTGCAGTAGTCTCTCAGGGTTACCACCTCAACTTCCTGACTGTACTGGCAGACTCCCCACCTCAGCTGACGTGGGGATTGTCCGATCTCTCTCCCCTTCTAGAACAGGAGGTTTCAACCCTCCTCCAGTCCCGGGCAATAGAACCAGTATCCCTCTCCCAACAGGGGTAGGGTTTCTATTCCCAGTATTTTCTCATCCCAAAAAAGTCAGGTGGCGTTTGTCCAATCCTGGACCTTCGTGCCCTATACAAGTATCTACAAAGGGAGAAGTTCAGAATGGTGACCTTGGGCTCTCTACTTTCTCTTCTGCAAAGAAGGGGATTGGCTGTGCTCTCTGGATCTCCGACGCATACACACATCTCAATTATTCCATCTCATCACAAATTCCTGCAATTCCTGGTCTGCCCTCGCCACTTCCAGTACAGAGTACTACCATTCGGCCTAGTGTCCACCCCACGAGTCTTTACCAAGTGCCTCGTGGTGGTGGCAGCCTTCCTCAGGAATCAGGGTGTCCATGTCTACCCTTATCTCGATGATTGGTTGATAAGGGCTCCGACTCAACAAGCCGCATTGGTGTCCTTGCGTCTCACTCTCCATACCCTGATCTCCCTAGGGTTTCTAATCAACTATCCCAAATCCAAGATAGTTCCATCCCAAACCCTATCCTTTATGGGGGCCAACCTAAACACTATACAGGCAAAAGCCTTCCTCCCTCAGGATTGGGCTTTCACCCTGGCCTCCCTGGCACATCATTTACAGACTCGAGTATCCTCAACTGCTCGTCATTTCCTCATACTGCTGGGTCACATGGCATCCATGGTGCATGTCACTCCGCTGGCCCACCTAGCCATGAGAGTAATGCAGTGGACCTTTAAAATCCCAGTGGGTTCAAGCTTGTCGGCCAACATCCAGCATTGTTCACGTTACCACATAGCTCCGCCTGTCGCTCGCCTGGTGGATACAACACTCCAATCTACTTCAAGGCCTTCCATTTCAGGCTCCAGAACCTCAAATTATCTTGACGACAGATGCCTCCAACCTAGGATGGGGTGCTTGTGTCGGCGACCTACAGTCCCAGGGAACCTGGTCTCCAGAGGAAGCCAAACACCTGATAAATTTCCTGGACCTTCAGGCAATCAGATATGCCCTCAAGGTTTTCCAAGATTGCCTTTCGAACAAAGCCATCCTGATTCAAACCGACAATCAGGTGGCGATGTGGTACATCAACAAGCAAGGGGGAACGGGCTCCTACCTTGTGTGTCAGGAAGCTGCACAGATATGGTCGTGTGCCTTTTCCCACTCGATGTGCCTCACAGCCACCTACTTGCCGGGCGTGGACAATGTGTTGGCGGACAAGTTGAGTCACATGTTTCATTCGCACGAGTGGTCTCTGAACCCCACAGTAGCGGACACAATATTCCAGCGTTGGGGTTACCCTCACATAGACCTCGTTGCGTCAGTCCACAACTGCAAAGTAGAAAACTTCTGCTCTTTAACTTGCAGCCACCACTCGCAACAGACGGACGCTTTCGCCCTCTTGTGGGCCAACTGTCTCTTCTACGTGTACCCTCCACTTCCACTCATATCGAAGACTCACATTAAGTTACGGAGGGGGGCAAGGGCGTAATGATTCTAATAGCCCCTCACTGGCCATGCCAGATGTGGTTCCCAATCTTCCAGGGCCTCTTAGTGCACCGGCACATTCCTCTGGGGAAGGATCCACTTCTGATAACTCAGAATGACAGGTGCCTTCGCCACCCCAACCTCCAGGCCCTATCCCTGACTGCCTGGATGTTGAAAGGTTAATATTCCAACCTCTTGACCTTTGAGTCGGCGTCCCGAGTCCTGGTAGCTTCACGAAAGCCTTCCATGAGAAGGTCTTATCGTTCTAAATGGAAGAGGTTTAAGGTCTGGTGCACTTCCATGTCCATAGACCCCTTTACTTGTTCCAGTGTGAAGTTTCTGGACTATCTCTGGCACCTGTCAGGCCTGAAAACTTCCTCCATCATGTCAGCGCGGTAGCCGTGTTTCATAAGGGCATGGGGGATGTTGCTATTTCAACACAACCCTTAGTAACACTCTTCATGAGAGGCTTGCTCCACTTAAAACCTCCACTGCGCCGTCCAGCGCCTGTTTGGGACCTTAACGTGGTTTTGGGGCGGCTCATGAAACCTCCGTTTGAGCCTCTCCATTCTTGTGATCTCTGCTATCTCACCTGGAAAGTAGTTTATCTTCTCGCTATTACCTCCGCTCGAGCAGAGTTAGTGAGTTGCAGGCGTTAGTTACCTACCTGCCTTACACTAAAATTCTGCATGACAGGGTAGTGCTCCGCACTCACCCTAAGTTTTTACCAAAGATAGTATCGGAATTTCATATTAATCAATCCATCATCCTACCTACCTTTTTCCCCAGGCCCCATTCAAACCCAGGAGAACAGGCTCTGCATTCTTTGGACTGCAAACGTGCCCTAGCCTTCTATCTAGACTGCACGTCTGCCCACAGGAAATCCACTCAATTGTGTCTTTCGACACCATCAAATTGGGAAATCCTGTGGGAAAGCAGACCCTCTCCTCCTGGTTAGCGGACTGTACTTTTTTGCTACCAGCAAGCAGGCATTCTGCTGCAAGACCATGTGAAAGCACACTCTACCAGGGCCATGGTGACATTGGTAGCGCACCTCTGTTCGGTGCTGCTTGCTGATAATTGTAAGGCTGCTACCTGGAGTTCTCTCCATACCTTTGCAGCCCATTATTGCTTAGATAAGGCTGGCAGACAAGATTTCATCTTCGGCCAATTTGTTCTACGCAACTTGTTTTCAGTTTAACTACCCAACATCCTTCCACCAAACCGCCCAGGGTTTCAGGATGCCCTCCTTACCAAATTGCACCCCTGTTGTGCCTGTTGCAAGTCTTTTGGGTGCATTTGGTGTATTGCTCAGGCATCCTCAGCTTGCTACTCACCCATATGTGAGGACTCCATCCTGCTTGTCCTGTGAGAAAGCAGAGTTGCTGACCTGTAACGGATGTTCTCACAGGCTAGCAGGATGTTAGTCCTCATGAAATCTGCCTGCTACCCCGCAGAGTTGGGTTCGCTTATGTTTTCTTATTTTTCGCACGTACTTTTAACTATAAGACGAGACTGAAGGGGGACCCCTGCTAGATGCAGGATTAGTGCCATGCTGGGCATGCCCAGTAGGTGCCATTCAAAGCTCTAGACACTGACAAAAGTGTTCTGTGATTGGGCTCCATCCTGCGATGTCACCCATATATGAGGACTAACATCCAGCTGTCCTGGGAGAACACCTGTTACATGTAAGCAACTCTGCTTTATTGTAACTTTGTACCTGGAGGTAATTAATTCATAATTGAAATGTCTCCAGATGTTGCAGAATACTGCAGCATGGTTGACCTTTGATCCCTGTAAGTATGATCATATCACCTGTCTTGAGACAATTGCACTAGTTTCCAGTTTTCTTGGTTTGTTTGTTTTTTACAGAATTCAATTTAATGTTTTGTCTTGTTTCGTACTCTTTTAATGGGTCTTCCACCTTATTTCTCTAAAATGTTAGTCTCGTTCCTTACGTTCATCTCAAGTAGGACTTGTGTGTCCCATCATTTTTGATAATTCATTTAGATTCCACCAGAGAAACCATATTCCCTGTACGTACCGGATCAGTCCGGACTCCTGGGTTTTGCCTCCGCACCAGCAGGTGGAGACAGAGCATGATTTGACAGGCTCTGCCTTATATAATCAGGGTGCCACCCACAGCCTGCCAGTATTTCTCTGTCTCCAGCAGCTGGTCTGGGTGCAGATCCCACAGCCTGAAAATATTAAAACAAAAAGATTGGGGAGGATAGTCAGGGGATTGTTGTTCCTGTTTGCTTTCTTTCCTTTGTTTAAGTTCATTGAAAAAAATAAAAAAGGGAAACAGATTTAGAAGAACGGTCCTTGGTTCCCAGGGGGTTTGTGAGGTCCTGAGGGGACCATCCCCCTGGTAGAGCAGGTTGCTGGGGCAAGGGGTCGAGGGCCCCGCTTACCAAGCCCAGCAGGGGTGATACCGGGGAGCCCGGCTCACTCACCCCTGCCAGACCGATCCAGCACTCTTCGAGGGACAGCTCTGGAGGTACAAAAATAGTCTTTGTTTTTACGACTCTCCAGCCTTACCACGGTGGCGTTTTTCTTCCCTCCCTGCCTCCCTCCCTCCCCTTCCCGCGCGGTCGTTTTTTTTATTGTTTTCGCACGTTTGCAAGGCAGTCTAGGCAGAACCGGCATGCCACGAGGCAAGGCCTGCGGCTCTGCTAGCGTGCTCCTCTCGCGGGATGGGTTGTGCTCCGCCTGCATCCCCGGAGGTGAGGGGTCATCGGGGCGGCTCAAGGGGTACTGGTTAGCTGGTGCACGTTCGAGGGGGTACTGGTTAGCCGGCACACGTTCCATCTCCTTCTGCCCCGAGGGGGGCAGAGGGAGATGGAACACTGCGCAGGGGTCAGCGCGGCAAAGCCAGACGTCTGAGGGGGACGACCCGAGGGTGATACGCCTCTTCAGACGGGAGGAGTTGCCCCCCCTTATTCCCGCCATCTTGAGGGAATTAGGGATTGATACCCCGCCAACGGAGTCTAGGCTGGGCTCAATGGACCCAGTGTTGCTGGGTTTGAGTGGCCCCCCTACCACTTTCCCCTTCCACTTCTCGTCGACGGACCTTCTCTTTCGTGAATGGGATACTCCAGACCTAGGCCTGAAGGTTACGAAGGCCATGTATAAGCTCTATCCCTTGCCAGAGGAGGCTCTGTAGGTGTTGTGGGTTCCAATAGTGGATGCGGCGGTGTCAGCAGTAACAGAGGACGACGATTCCGGTCACGGGCACCACGGCATTGAAGGACTTACAGGATCGCAAGTTGGAAATCCAATTGAAGAAGACTTTCGAGGTTTCCACTCTGGGGGGCCCGAGCAGCGATCTGCAGTAACTTTGCCCTACGGGCAGGACTGCATTGGGTGCAGCAACTGCTCGCCAATGAGGGCCTGTTGGAGGAAGAAGCTAGACAGGCCGGGCGTCTAGAGGCGGTAGTCTCATACAGCACGGATACGCTACACAATCTCCTCAGAACTTCGGTGCGCTCCATGGTGTCAGCCGTCTCAGCTCTGTGCCTTTTGTGGCTACGGAACTGGTTGGCGGACGGGGCCTCTAAATCTCGCCTGGGCTCTTTACCCTTTAAGGGAAAACTGCTTTTTGGCAAGGAATTGGATTACATGATACAGTTACTGGGTGAGAATAAAGGATATCGCCTGCCAGAGGACAGGTCAAGGTCCAAAGGATCTTTCTAGTCTCGGCCTAGATTTAGGAGTAACCGTAAGTCTCGGGCCCCTCGTCCTAGTACACCCTCGACCTCTTTTCGTTCGGGGGGAAGTAGATAGCAGTCTCAGCCCTTTTGGGGGCGGCGCTTTGGCAGACCTGCTTTTCCACCTCCTCCACCCCCGGCGGTAAGTCAGGACAATGATGGCCTGCCGGTCCATCCCTCGGTGCCGAAGGTAGGGGGCAGGCTAGCCCTCTTTTACGAGGCTTGGACCACAATCATGACAGACCAGTGGGTACTCTGTGATAAGACACGGCTACGCCTTAGATTTTGCTCGCCAGCCCAGACCGAGGTTCTTTCTGTCCCCGTGCGGGCACGCAGACAAGCGAGAAACGGTCCAACAGACGTTGGCCCGGTTGCTAAACCTGGGGGTCATAGTTCCAGTTCCCGTCTTGGAGCAACGAAGAGGACACTACTCCATATACTTCGTCTTTCCAAAGAAAGAGGGCTCCTTTCGGCCCATTCTAGATCTCAGAGGTCAACCACTGCCTGTGGATACCACGCTTTCGCATGGAAACCTTGAGGTCTGTGATTGCTTTGGTGAGACCGGGAGAGTACCTGGCCTCGCTGGACCTTACGGAGGCGTACCTTCACATCGGAATTCGGAAGGATCACCAGAAATATCTCAGGTTCTTTGTGTTGGGAAAGCATTACCAATTTCAGGCGTTACCATTCCGGCTCGCGAAGGCCCCCAGAACTTTCACCAAGATAATGGTGGTAGTGGCAGCACAGTTATGACGAGAGGGCCTCTTAGTGTATCCGTACCTGGACGATTGGTTGATTCACGCAAAATCAGAGGAGCTCTGCCGCTCAGCGATCAAGCGGGTTCTACAATTGTTGCACTCTCTCGGCTGAGTGGTCAACACGGCCAAGAGTCAACTCAATCCATCTCAGTCTCTGGAATTTTTGGGAGCGTTATTTGACTCGCGGCAAGGCAAGGTCTTTCTGTCCATAGACCATTGTCGCAAACTGCGGGGACAGGTCTTGGTCCTGTTACAGATGCAACCGCCGACGGTGTGGGACTATCTGCAGTTGATTGGTTCCATGGCATCCACCCTAGAATTGGTTCCATGGGCTTTCACGCATATGTGTCCCTTACAATCGGCGTTACTTTCCCGCTGGAGCCCAGTCTCCGAACAATTCTATCTTCCGTTGCCCCTGACGGCTATGGCAAGGTCCAGCCTGGGATGGTGGTTACACTCAGACAACCTTCTCAAGGGGGGTTCCGATTATAGCTCCGGATTGGACGGTCCACACCACGGACGCGAGCCTCTTCAGCTGGGGAGCGGTGTGTCTGCGTCAGTCAGTTCAGGGAAGCTGGTCCGCGACCGAGTCGCGCTGGTCGATCAATTGCCTGGAGACTAGGGCGGTACGTCTGGTGCTGAGGGCCTTCCTTCCCCTGGTTCAGGGAAAGGCGGTCAGGGTCCTGTCCGACAATGCAACTACAGTGGCCTACATCAACCATCGGGGGGGGGGGACCCGGAGTCGCCCGGTGGCTTTAGAAGTTCGTCTTCTCCTTCAATGAGCGGAGCGGCATCTTCTCTGCATAGCCGCATCCCATATTGCAGGGGTAGACAACATTCACACGGATTTTCTGAGCAGACAGCTCAACCCCGGAGAATCGGAACTGATGGACAGCGCCTTCCAGCTCATCTGCGACAGGTAGGGACAGCAGGCCATGGATCTGATGGGACCTTTCGGAATGCCAAGACTCCACGCTTTTTTGTCCGGTGCAGGGACCCGAGAGCGGAAGGGGTGGACACCTTGGCGCTGCCCTGGCCGACGTCAATCCTTTTGTATGTTTTTCTTCCTTGGCCTCTGATAGGCAAGGTCCTTCGTCGCATAGAGTGTCAACCCTGCGGAAGTTATCCTGGTGGCCCCTGAGTGGCCTCTGCGGCCGTGGTTTGCAGACCTGGTCAACCTAGCAGTAGAAGCTCTGCTATGTCTTCCACCATTACCGAATCTACTTCATCAGGGACAGGTCTGTTTCGATCAGGTAGATTGCTTTTGTCTAGCGGCATGGCTTTTGAGAGGCGCCGTTTAAGAGGCAAAGGTTATTCGGATGCAGTGGTGTCCACCCTTCTTCGGTCGCGCAAGACCTTGACTTCATTGTCATATATTCGTGTTTGGAAAGTGTTCGAATCATGGTGTGCTTCTCGGATGGTTCGACCTACTCGGGCGGCCGTCTCTGATATTTTAGCCTTTCTTCAGGACGGTTTAGCCAAGGGGCTGTCTTGTAGTTCGTTACGTGTACAGGTGGCGGCTCTCAGTTTGCAGGGCACGGTGGAAGGGAGGACGTTAGCATCTCAACCTGACATTGTACGTTTCCTAAAGGGGGTTTCCTAAAGGGGGCAAGGCACTTACGTCCACTGCTGCGTGCTCCTTGTCCTTCCTGGAACCTTAATGTGGTGCTCAAAGCTTTGTGTGCACCCCCGTTTGAACCTCTGAAGAGGGCATCTCTGAAGGATCTCACTTTGAAGGTCGTGTTTTTGGTGGCGATCACTTCGGCCAGGAGAGTTTCTGAGCTGCAGGCTTTGTCCTGCAGGGAACCCTTCTTGCGCATCTCTGAGTCCGGAGTTAGTCTCCGGACAGTTCCTTCCTTTCTACCCAAAGTAGTTTCTTCCTTTCACCTGAACCAATTGGTGGAGCTTCCGACTTTCTCGCATATCGATAGGTCAGATACTTTCCAAGGAGTTGAAAAAGCTGGATGTGCGTAGGGTCCTCTTACGCTACCTGGAAGTCACTAATGGTTTTCGGGTTTCGGATCACCTCTTCGTTCTTTGGAAGGGTCCCAAGAAAGGTAATATGGCGTCCAAGACCACCATCTCGAGGTGGTTAAAGGAAGCTATAAATTCCGCATACCTTTCAGCTGGTCAACCCTTGCCTTTGGGACTGAAGGCGCACTCTACTCTCTCCCAGGCGGCTTTCTGGGCGGAGTGTCAGCAGATCTCCCCACTAGAGATCTGTAGAGCAGCGACTTGGAAGTCGTTGCACACGGTCGCACGTCATTATCGTCTGGATGTACAGGACTCCAGAGAGGGCAATTTCGGAGCAGGCGTGTTGAGAGCGGGCCTCTCAGTTTCCCACCCCATGTAGTTGAGCTCTGGTACATCCCAGGAGTCTGGACTGATCCGGTACATACAGGGAAAAGAAAATTAGGTCTTACCTTCGATAATTTTCGTTCCTGTAATACCAAGGATCAGTCCAGAGTCCCTCCCACTGCTGAGTTAAGTTCGGAGAGTCCACTGTTCCTAAATTTTGTTCTAAAGTTTGTTGGCTCTGAGGAGCTCCTTATCTCTGTTCCTTGCCGATTGTCTGGTTCGGATCCTTGTTGGAGGGGAGTGGCCCGAGGGTTCCCCGATTGATCTTCATGTATATAGTTAGTGACAGTAGGGGTTCATTCTGCTTTGACATTGTGTAATACTGGCAGGCTGTGGGTGGCACCCTGGTATATATGGCAGAGCCTGTCAAATATTCTGTTTCCACCTGCTGGTGCGGAGGCAAAACCCAGGAGTCTGGACTGATCCTTGGTACTACAGGAACGAAAATTATCGAAGGTAAGACCTAATTTTCTTTTCAGTTATGAAACACCATTTTTATGGAACTCTTTACTACTAGACATTTGTTCTATCTATGCCTACTTTAAGTTTAGGAAGACACTTAAGACCTGTTTTCTTTTTTTAATGCATTTGACAAAACTTAAGCTACTTTTGCAGAGTGAGGGGTGGTTGTAATTTTGTGATGCTGTAATAATTTGTTGAATTTTTCTGTTTGAATGTTTTAATTTTGATTGCGAATTGCTGAATTTTACTTATTTTTCTTTCATGTTAGTGTTTGAAGTTTGTTTTAAATTTTTGTACTAGTGCTTGGGAAACATGCTCTTTTCAAGTGGGTTATAAAGTTTTAATAAATGAAATGAATGATGTGATAGTATCAATCGATCTAAAGGTAGCGAAACAGGCAAGGCAGTGGCTAAAGCCAGAGAGATTCTGGGCAGCAAAGACAAAAGCATAATCAGTAAGGCAAAGGTGGTAATGCTCCTGTACAGGCCATTCTGGAGGCCAGCAACGGTCCAGAGAGACAATCAAAAGTCATGAGATGAGACTTGAGTACCTAAACGTGAAAATCCAAGGGGGGGATATGATACAGATTTAAATATCTTAAAAATATTATTGTACAAATAAACTTTTTCTAATGGAAAGGAAGTAGATCTAGGATCACAGCTTGAAGCTACAATGACTTCGGAACAACATCAGAATATATTTGTTAATGGAAAGGATGGTGGATGTATGGAATGCCTGCCCAGAGGAAGTAGTGGAAACAGGAGCAGAATTTAATAAGTGTGGGATAAATAGTGGATCCTTTATCGACAAGAAGATAGAAACAAAATTAGTAACCTGAATGGAGCAGTGATTCAACCCAAAACTACATTGAAATGATTGTATTGTGCTTCCAAGAAAGGCATGGAGGTAACCTGCACAGAGTAGTAGTTACTTCTGTTTAGAGTTTTAACTTGATTTGAGCACCTTGCTGGGCAGACTGGATGGGTCATTTCGGTTATTCTGATGTTACTGTTACTTTCAAGGTGTATAGTTGGTTGATCTCTCACAAGGGGTGACCTTGTCATGTATCTGGCAGGAAGGGACAAAGACTATCTCAATCCCTGTGAGTAGTCCTGGACCAGAACATGGCAAATAGGATCCTCCTACAGTCGGGTCTACTTGAGGTAGATCTGTTCTGAACAGGAAGGTACTAATCTTATGCTGCAGGAGGAGATTTTTTATTTTTGATTTAATATACCACCTTTCTGAAATCAAGGCAGCTTCATTTGGAGAAATCTCCAATTTCCCTAATGAAAACCTTAAAGCTGAAAAAGATCACAGTTCCCTCATCCCTTCTAGCTGAAGGGCTTCTGATACTTTGCTGATATAGAAAAATAACCAAGGCAGGGTTATGTACTAAAATGCCACCACCTCTGTATTGTTTTCTTGTCTGTAGGGTGAGAAAATCTTTTACTTGATCAAGCCTACTGCTGAGAACCTGGCACTCTATGAATCCTGGAGCTCTTCTGTCATTCAGAGCGAAGAGTTTTTTGGAGACAAGGTGGATAAGTGTTACAAATGTGTTGTGAAGCAAGGCCACACGTTGTTTGTCCCTACAGGTGAGGTCTATGTCCTGCTCTTCTTACATGAAGCTTCATCACTTGAAAGGTTAATTCTATTATAGCAACAACAAAAATCTGTTAAAATTTAAAACTGTTAAAATGTCATTAGTTTTCATAGCCTGCCTTTTGAAATGGCTAGCCATCAGTTTATTCTTCTGCAGTGGAGAGTGGTTTAATATTTGTTCTTAATAGTTTGGAATGGAGATTACCAGTCTTATTCCTGGAAAAGGCTTATGCTGATCTTCAGGCATATTTTTTTCTTAACTAGCCCCCCAAGAGCACACACATGAGGCCCAAGCTCTTTTATTAGTGTTTATTTTATTAGTGCTATTTTTTAAAGGACCCACGTTCTCACAAATCTGCGAGAGTTCACTACCAGCCAGGTTCTATTAGATTTGGATTTGGATGTTAGATTTAATTACTCACCATTCTGAATCTGAGCTTAAGTCAAGTTGTGCTCGGGTACTGTAGATATTTCTTCTGCTTCTAAGGGCTTACAGTCTGTTTGTACCTGAGACAATGTCCAGGATCACATGCAGCCCCAGAGGGAGCATTAGAATTTGAACTCTGAGCCTGCTGCTTCTCTAGGGAAGCAACCTGCTGTAACTTTTCTATCTTCCAAATCCTATACAAAATTAAAGCAGGGCTACAAATATAACAATTGTAATTATTTCAGCTTTTTTATTAAATCAAAATCTTTAACATCAAAAAACAAAGCAGGGTCAAGGTTTCTGATCCACCCCACTACAGAAAAATAACTTGCATAACATTGTACAGTGTTCAAACCCAGCCCCCCTCCCTGATATTAACCTATTCAGAGATCAGACACGGGGTCCCATATGAATTGTATTTATGAATAGTTACTTCACTTCTAGCCCTGGACGATAAGGGTGCCAGACACTTATAAAGGTATGTTTACTCTTGAAGGACCTTACGGTGGATTGACTTTCCATTTCCATTACTGTATGAATCTTATTCCTCCATAATCAAAAACTGGGAAGCTCTGGTTTACACCAGTGCAGTTTGATGGCCTATTTGCTTCCTGGTTCGTAAAGCATGTTGGTAGCCACTTATCCCCACTCCGAACTTGGAAAGAAGAAGCTATATCGAAGAGCACCCCTTCAGCGTGAAAACCACCGTTTGACCAATCAGAGTAGATAAATATTTATGAATCTTCTCCCAGAAAACTTGGATGGACGCACAGGCCCAAAGGCAATGCCCCAAGGTACCCCTGCCCAGCGGAACTTTGCCACAGGTCTCTGAGCCCAAAAGCCCTACTCTCTAGAGCCAATAAGGCGGGAGATATGCCCGATAGAGGATTTTTTATTGCATTTCCCTTAGGTTGGTGTCATCTGTTAGTTCAGGTATACGTTTGATTGACCCCAAGATGGAGAAATTGACCAAAGTGGGTAGATCAGCCATCCAGCCAGCAGTCAGCAGAAGGTAAGGGGTCCCTGATTTTAACTTGGTTAAGGCTTTCCACAGGTGTGATATCCCTACTTTCCCCCTCCATTCAACTTGTAGGAGTTCTTTGATTATCTACAAAAGTCTTGTTAAGATGATATTTCTGTAACAAGGAGATGTCTTGCTTGAAGGTATGCGAAAAAGATTTTAGGAGAAAGTCTGTACTGTCTGCAAATCCTAGAAAGGAGCAACATTTCCCTGAGAATCAAGGAGCTGAGATATAGACGTTATGCCAAACAGGGCCCATTGACGCAAAATCGGGTTTTGGAGACCTGGAAGAAAGTCTGTATTGCCAAATAGACAGAGGTCTGTGAAGCATGCTGTATCCTAACGCACACAATTCCAGGCTTTACGCAAGGCTCCAACCAAAATATTACTACATAGAGATGGAGAGAGCAGGACCCTGCGAGCGTGGAGTATGAAAACAGGATTAAGTGGCTTAAGTAATTCGGTTTCTGCATCCAAGGGAGTAAATTGGGAGGTGTAAATAGATAGTCTCTTACATGACGCACAAGACAGGCCATGTATTCGGCAAGCGAAAGCCCCCTTGCTGCCAAGTGCCCACCAGCCGAGTTATTGCAATCTGTGCTCTCTTCAGTTTCTAGAGAAAACAAGAGAGCATGGAGTGAATCAAGCGTATGTCCCTTTTCTGAAGGGCTATGGGCAACGTTTTTAGGACATAAAGCCAGTGCGGCCAATTAATCACCTTAAATAGATTAATATGTCCTGTCACTGAGAGTGGCAAATCCATCCAGCCTAAAAGTTTATCTTTAAGGGTTTTTAGTAATGGGAGAATATTAAGATCATAAGTCTTGTCTAGGGAAGAGGACAGTTGAATACCAAGGTAGCGAAACGAAAGGGAAACCTCTGTCCCCATTGTGTTTGAAGATGCGCAGGGTAAGCCAAAGCCTCAGATTTTGACAAGTTGCGCTTAAACAGAATTGTAAATAAAAGAAAATATGTAACATCCCTTTTTTTTTTTTTTTTTTTAAATCATTCCTAAGCTAAAGAATCTTCTCTGTGATAACTGAAGTAGATGGGAAGGGAGTGAATAAAGAATCTGCTGGGTGCAAAATTATGAGGGTGTAGTCATGAATAACTATGACAAACATCTTTATTACAAAAGAATAAAAATATAAGGAAATATATTATGAGAGAAAGAAAAGGAATATGATCTAGCAAGTAAGCAATATAGCTAAGAAACAATTTTTAGGAATCTGGATAGAATTGCTTTAATTCACTACAGATCAGCTGTTGTATTCCATGTAGGAAAGACTGGTTCGGCCTTTAGGTTTTTTTTTTTCATAGATACAAAATGGGAAATAGTCCTTTTTGAATAAGGCCCATTGTTTTCTTGAATGGGATTAGTGTTCTTTGGTTGAAGACAGTACCTATACTCTCCAGGGGAGGGAGCACCAGTTGTCACAGCGTTAGAGAAGAAAATGCAGAAATGAAGCATTTGTCTCGGAAGATTACTGCTTAGCTTGCTTTCAGCTGAGAGGGAATTACAGGGGTAAAGGATCCTCAGTTTTGCAAATATTCTGATCTGCCTTGGTTAATAAACGGGTGCTTACGGCTTTTATTATTCTCCTATCTTTGTGTTGTATGTATTTTAAAATCTGTAGGCAATCCAGCAGTTTCTCTATTTAATCTCATCAGAGGTAGAGCTAGTAAATAGTTTTAGGTAGAGAGTGATTTATTTTTTGGTTTGACTGGATTAACACTATTTCTGGGTCTTTCTTGGGTTAAAAATGCACAGGATGTGAAGCTTACTTCCTCTCTGCTCCATATGCACCCACCCCACTGCTCCTTTCTTGTGTATTCTTTATAGAGAAAAGGGCCTGAAATTTCAGACTTTGCTCAGCTAAAGTGATCCTCAACCATTACTTAATACAATTCAGTAATTAATACCATATTTGTCTTGTTTGAGAGTCTTGACTAGATTGTAAACTTCACCAAGCAAGGATTGTTTCTTATTGTTTATCTACCCAGTGTTGTGTGCATCATGTACACTATATAAATGATTAATAGTAGTAGTTTATGTTCATGAAAAGATCTTGATTTGGGCTTCTCTGTACCCCTAGCCTTTTATCAGTGTTTGTTCCTGTTTGGTTTGCCATTCAAAGACATTATTATCAGAACACCTGTATCTTTTGATGGCCTTTGCCAGTAGTACAAGTGTTAGTAGAAAAAAAGGTTTCTTGGAAACTTTAGTGGAGATGAAACTGTGCTTCTGTTTGCAGAGAATTTTTCTGTGTGATTTATTTTTAAATACTGGCAAGCTGTTCAAATGAATTACTGATTTCATCATATACTTGGTATTTTAAATGATTCATATTACAAAGGATTTATTTTTAGGAGAATGGAGTTATTTTGATGTTTTAAGCACATGAACCAGTGAGATTTATAGCACTGCTAAATAGATAAATGTGGTCTCTTTATGTTAATGGGGCTTTCCTTTAGCAGAGAAGCCTAATGTTATAGTAAAGAATTTAAATTGGATGAAGTGTTCTTATCTTTAAAATCTTGGTTGGTGGAAAGAGGTGAAGAGATAAAAAAATGTAAAAATGAAAAACAAGCTAGCATATTGAGTTGCAAAGCCTGTGGCAGCTGTTCTTGATTTTGCGAGTTGTGGTTTTGTTGTATATATTCTAAACAAGTGTCTTACTGCAAACTACTTTTAAGTTTTGTTTTACTGATTATGTGGTATATAAATGTTAAAAATGCATAAAATAAATGAGACTGTTTTGCAATGTCTCACTTCTCAGATATTGTAACTCCCTAAAATGTTTCAGTATTATAAGATAAATCCTTGATATAAAATGATGCATCCTGTCTCTGCTGAATTACTTTCCCTAGGTCCTAAGTGAATTTCTCTAGCCCTCTTTTTCCCTTGTCCTTTACTGTGGAAGCTAAGAGAGGGGAAATCTGACCCTTTCCCTCTCCCCTTCTGAGTGGGAACCCAGAGAGAGGGCTCCCTTATACAAGCCAAGAGAGAGGAGTAATCATTTCAGATAGAAACAGAGAAATGTGATGGCATGAAGGTTGCTAGTTTAATAAAATGACAGGGAAACCTTTAAAGTATGCTTGGCTGCGTAAGTAGACGTATTCCCAGCAGGGAAAAGGAGGTAATATTGCTGTGTTTCTCCAAGGGCAAGTGGGATGGTAGTCCTGACGCATGGGTGACATCAGATCGAGCCTGATAAGGAAAACTTATGTTAAAGTTTTAGAAACTTTTAACTGAAGAAGATGCCAGGCACAAAATGCTTGAGATTTTTAAATTCGTGGAGCCTCCTAAGGAGATCGTGGCAGTCCAGTTACACAAAATCCTTAAGGAGTTGCTGCTGAGGATTTGGGAACACCCCCTTCACAATGCCTCCCATGAATAAGGTGGATGGGGTTTACCTTGTCCAAAAAGCTGCCGGATTCGATAAGCATGAGCTGCCATACTAATCGGTAGTGGTCGAATCTGCCCTCAAGAGGGCCAAGCGTGCTTGAACCCACTCCTCGGCGCTCCTGGAGAAGGACCACGGAGCTTTGCATGCTCTTGGGAGGAAGGTGTTCCAAGGCACCATTGTTTCCTGCATCGCTGTCCACAGACTCTACATGAGCCAATACTTGCAGGACATCTGGAAGCAGGTGCAGGAGGTGGCTGAGCAGCTACCTCAACAGCAGCAAGGCACCCTCATGTCACTGATGCATAAGGATTTGGAGTGTGGAAAACATGAGGTCTGTACAACCAACAATGTTTTTGAAACGATAATGAGGGTCTCTGCAGCGAGAATTGGTGCCAGCAGATTAGTATGTCTGCGGGTCTCAGATCTCAGACCAGAGGTACAGTAATGACTCGCTGACGTGCCGTACACTGGAGAGAATTTTCTTCGGAGATAGGGTGAAGGATGCTGTGGCCCAACTCCGGGACCATCATGAAACCCTTCCACAGCTCTCCGCCAGTACTCCGGATCTGTCCTCCTCAGCCAGGAGGCCATCAAGGCCAGAGCCCAGGAAGACTTTCTTTTGCCAAAGGAAGTACTATTCTCTGCCTCCTCGATCCTATATGCATCATCAGAGCTCCTGTGTTCGTTCCAGGCATCAGCCAGCTCTTCAGTCAACTCTGGGGATGGGGTTTTGACTGGGCCGTAGGGAACGTAAGTTAGTTGCCTGTACCCAGAATGTTGGACCCTCCAGTCAGGGCAAGCTGTGGTTCTTTTTGAACTTGTGGCCCAGTGCGTTTTTTCCATCATACGCTATGGGTACCAATTAAATCTATTGATGTCCCACCAAATTGCCCTCCGTCCATTTTGGGGGCTGGTAGCACATCAGGAGGTGCTGTAAGTGGAGCTCTCCTCCCTCTTAATGGCCAGAGGAGCCCATATCACCAGGGCAAAGAGGGTGAGGTTTCTACTCCAGTTACTTCCTGATTCCAAAGGGAACCAGGAGGACTCCGTCCCATCCTAGACCTGAGGTCCTTGAACTTTTCTTCTTTAGAAATTTGTTCAAGATTTCACTGGGCACCCTGATCTTTTAAATGAATCATCAGACCTGGACCAGGCATAATTGACCAAGCTATAGAAGATTTAGAAGAAAGTGGAACAACATCTGACCCACTTTGTGTACATAGTTTTTGATATCGTGACCAAAACCTTTTCTACTTCTGTCAGATCTTGGGGACTGACATGGGTGAGAGTGAGTGGCCTTCATAAGGATGTGGATGACCACCTGGTGGATGTTCACTGTGCTGGAGACAACTTGTTTGACAACAAGATGGACAGTTGCACTGTTTAAGGAGCATTAGTCCATCCTACAGTCGTCATCCGTGGTGGCAGGGGACAAACTGGCCCTAACCCAATGACAGTACTCTTCCTACAAGCATTCTTTCTTCCAAGCATGCCTCTTCTTTTTTTCGTAAAATTATTCAAGCATCAATCAAAAATCCTTTTAGATAGGAGTGGGACAAATCCAAATATAAAACAGCACCTCCCATTCTATAATACCCTGTGTTCACAGAAACTCCCCCAACAAAGGGTGCAGAGCAAAACCTTTCCTCTTACCACTCATCATAACATAATACTCAAATTCTGATGTCACCTCAGTAACAGCAACACAAACTCCCTCCACGAATATTGTATAATACAAAATCCTACAAAAAATGGACTCTGAGCCTATAGAAAACCGCCATATCATAACACACTAACTGCTAGACTCAAACAGTAAGAACCTTACCTATGAAAAGGCAAGACTGTAAATATTACACCACGTCCTAAAATACCTAATACACATCCTATTAGGAAAACAGAACAAATTAGGCTGCTATAGATCTCTATTTAGAAACTACATGCTAGCAGAATGTCTCACCTAATTGATACATGCAGAACACAGTTACTCTCTCCAAATACAAAATAGAGTATAAATATAATGTGCAGACAAAAACTGTACTGGAAACTACAAGAAGCCAGACTCTGTATGCAGTGCAACAATGAAAAAACAGAAATCTTACCATTCCTCATAAAACATGAAATACCATCAAGAAATATTAAATATTGTTAATAGTAAAACCATACCAATAAAAATATTTAAAAACTGACACACAATCCAATAATTTAAAACTCATTTAAATTAAATTTCCCAATCAACAATGAAATACTTCAAAACATCAGACACATCAAATAGCCAACAATAAAACTGAGGATTTTAAAATTCCTCACTCTTCATACCTGGGACCTTTTGATTTCCAGTCACCCTGAAATTGCTGTGAATTAGTAGAGATGGGGGGAGAGGGGGTGAACAAACTTTCTCTTCTCATACACACACATTCATTCTTACGCATCTTTCCCCCTCCCCCCGTCTCTCATACACACATGCACCTCCTCTGCCATACACACATGCGCTCTCGCTCTCTCACACTCACACAGGTGCCCTCTTTCACACTGACATACACTCCCTCTCTCACAAACACACATGCTTGCTCTGATACATACATTCTCTTACACAATGCTCTCGCACATGCTTCTTCTCTCAATCACACAGGCTCTCACACTGACACATACACTTCCTCTCACCTACATGCTCTCACACACACGTACACTCCCTCACTTTCATACACGTTCTCTCATACATACACATTCCCTCTGTCATACACACGTCACACACCTTGTTATCCCAGGGCAAGCAGGATGCTAGTCCTCACATATGGGTGACGTCAGACGGAGCCCTATCACGGAAAGCTTTCTGTCAAAGTTTCTAGAAACTTTTGACTGGCACACTGAGCCCACTGAGCATGCCCAGCATGCCATGATCCCTCGAGCCACAGGGGTCTTCCTTCAGTCTTCGTTTTTCCGCGCTGCTTTTTAGCATCGCGGAGCAGGAGCCCGGTGTGAATTTTTTCACACAACTCTGTCTAAAAAACAGGTTAAAATATCTTTTTTTTTCTCATCCCCACCTCTGGGTCTCTCTTCAACCACCGGCCGGTGAGTAGAAAATTTTGTTTCAGACTCTTTTTGTGTTTACAAAATGTTTAGTCAGATATCCATCGACTGCTGTTGCGATTATCATGGCCACAGGTTTTAAGAAATGTCCCAAATGTAATTGAACGATGTCGATTACTGATCCACACCTCGAATGTGTTCTTTGTTTGGGTCAATCCCATGATGTCTCATCATGTCCAAAATGTGCGGAAATGACCGCTAAAGGTTGAAAAGCACGTCAGGAAAAGATGGAACACCTTTTCCACATCCAGCTATTACCTTCTACGTCAATGTCCACCCATTCGTCTCCAGCCGGAGCGTCGAAAAGGCTGGTTATTAAAAAGCTCCATCTGGAGGGCTCGGGAGACCGGTAGTCACCGACCCCGTCCGCGGCATCGAAGTCAACGTCTGGGCTTGAAAAAGCCACGGAGTAACGTACAAAACATCGGCATAGACATTCTTCGATTCTGGAAGCCTTGTTATCGCCGGAGCAGTTTATAGGAGACACAGAGGCCTTCTACACCAAAGCGTTCCCCACCCCTAGGGGTGCCGGACATCGAGCCACCACTGCCACCATGTATAGCTGCTCTGCCTGCATCAGCTATTACGGAGGAACTGAGTGGATTCATCTGCCAGGCGGTGCGAGAAGCGGTCCAAGAATATTGACCATAGACACCGATGTCAATACCCTCGCTGAAGCAGACACCATTGTCTATGCGGTGCCATCCCTGAAGACAACACAAGCACCGATGCCATCGCCATCAACGTTCCCGATGCCGTTCCCTATGCCAGTACCCACACCGGGGACTCCAATGCAGCCAGACACTTCAATTTTTCAACCACTCATGGACAAACCCGATGCCCTCATCGGTGCTATGCCATCACAACCTCTTCCTACTAAGCCTGCAGGTGTAGAAGATACTTTTGGTCAGTTCCCACTCGATGAACCTCAACCAGGGCCTTCAGGACTTTTCAGACCAGTGGTTCAATCAGTATCACCGGGGTCTTCTCCTATTTCTCCTTCCCAACATGCACCATATGACTCCTGGGAGGAGAAAAACACAGATTCATCATCTGAAAGCCTCATGTCTGAGCTACCTCCTCCTGAAGGAAGAAAAAAGTCCCCATCAGAAGACTTATCTTTCGCTACCTTCATAAGATATGGCAGACACAATCCCTTTTAAATTAGTGTCAGAGGAGGGTACGAGACAACAAACATTAGAAGTCCTTCAATTCGTGGATCCACCCAAGGAAGTCCTAGCCATTGCTATCCACGAAGTCCTACTAGAGTTACAACACAGATTGTGGGAACATCCATGTTCCATTCCGCCAGTCAATGGGAGGATGGACACCACATATCTCGTACAGCATGTCCCTGGCTATAAGAAGGCACAACTACCACACCAGTCAGTAGTGGTCAAGTCTGCTCAGAAAAAAATCTAAAAGAGTACAACCTCATTCATCTACACTACCAGGGAAGGATCATAATTTCCTAGACTCTCTAGGAAGGATGTATAACAAGGAGCAATGCTTAATTCCAGTATATAGCGTCTTACTAGCTCTATATGACGCAATACCAGAGGAACCTCTGGAAACAAATGCAGGAGCTCACGGATTCCCTACCTCAGCAATACCAAGTTACAGCTCAGGCAATTGTCCATAAAGGACTAGAAGCTGGAAAACATGAGGTTCGTGCTGCATGTGACAGCTTCGAAACTTCTTCAAGGGTTGCAGCTTCAGGGATCAGTGCACGCCGTTGGGCCTGGTTAAAAGCCTCTGACCTCAGGCCTGAGGTACAGGATAAATTGGTGGACTTACCCTGCGTAGGCAGCAACCTCTTTGGGTCAAAGTTTCAGGACGCAGTGGCCCTACTTAAAGAACATACTGAGACACTGCGTCAGTTAT
The DNA here is from genome assembly GCF_901001135.1 of Rhinatrema bivittatum. Lineage (NCBI taxonomy): Eukaryota > Metazoa > Chordata > Amphibia > Gymnophiona > Rhinatrematidae > Rhinatrema > Rhinatrema bivittatum. Next base: position 482,630,366 of record NC_042618.1, read on the forward strand.
CTGCGGTCCCTCAAGACTCTTCTTCTTCTTCAGCGTCCTGCCGCCAACCAAGAAAAGATACCAGAAAGCCGTACTACAGGCCAAGGAAATATTATCCACCGTCATCTAGGGGTAGATCTTCCCGACCACAGCAAAGATCTCAACCCAGACAGCCTAGAACTACTAGGCCCCAACCACCAGCACAGACAGGACCAGCTGCAGGTTTTTGAGGCAACGCCAGAGAACAAAAGCCATCTCCACAATCCCGACCCAAACATACCAGTAGGAGGTTGAGTCTCTTTCTACTACAACCATTGGTTTCAGATAACAGACCAATGGGTATTCTCAATAATATCACGAGGTTATCAAATCAATTTCCTGTCAATTCCAAAAGACTGTCCTCCAAAGCCTCTTTCGGTAAACGAAAATCACATCACTCATCTGCAAGCAGAATTATCCACCCTTCTGAGAGCCAGAGCCGTAGAACCGGTACCCCGGCCTCAGCAGGGCAGAGGATTCTACTCTGGTTATTTCCTCATTCGAAAGAAAACAGGAGGCCTACGTCCCATCCTAGACCTCAGAAATCTCAACAAATTTCTGCAGAAAGAAAAATTCAGGATGGTCTCTTTAGGCACAATGCTTCCCCTTCTTCAGACAGGAGACTGACTTTGTTCTCTGGACCTGCGAGACGCTTATGCTTACATTCCAATATTCCCTCCTCATCGCAAGTATCTGCGTTGCAGTTAGAACAAGTGCCAGTGAGATACCCCTGTTTTATTCTTCAGTGGGCCATTCAAAGCCAATGGGATAAGTTCTAAAAATCGTTATCCCACCAGACTTTTGTGACCCCCAAGATGAGTGCATACTTTTGTGGTGGACGAACTTGGAGGTTCTCAAGGTGGGGCCTCCTGCTGCATGTCGCAATCCATCATGAACATGTCTACAGACACCTCCATCAAGGGATGGGGGGCGCACACAGAAGCAACATAGACCTTGGCATTTTCATTGTCCAGAGCAGAGAATCATCTGCAGATCAACCTGCTGGAGCTGTGAGCTACCTGTTATGAGTGTTCACCTACCTGATGTTGGGCAAGAGAATTTTGATCCAGACAGACATAGAAACATAGAAATGACGGCAGAAGAAGACCAAACGGCCCATCCAGTCTGCCCAGCAAGCTACGCACTTTATCCTTTTTTTTTTTCTTCCTTTTTCTCTCTCCCACCTGTTACTATTGGCTTCCAGTACCCTCCAGCCCTAATTCCCCTCCACCCCACAACCAATGTAGACAGTCAGGTGGCCATATTCTACATGAACAAGCAGAAGGGGTATGGACTCGTATGCCCTCTGAGGATGCCCCCCCACCCCAATCTAATCATGGACCAGTCAACACAGCACTCATTTCCAGCAGTCCAAAACTGTATTGGTGGACTGCCTAAACAGTGCTGCAACCTCACAAGTGGTCCTTGTATCCAAAGGGTCATGGACAGTTTCTTCTGTCTTTGGGTAATACTGGTGATTGACCTATTCGCTTCAGAGGACAGCAAAAAGGTAAGTGTTCCTTCTCCATGCTTCTGAGAAGCTACAAATCATCTCCTGATGTTTTTTATGCTAAACTGGAGCACCAGTCTACTCTATTCGTACTTGCCAAGTCCTCTCATTTCTAGGACTGTCCAGAAGGGCATTCAGAACAAGACAAGATTTGATTCTCATGGCACCAACATGGCTGTGTCAAATGTGGTATCCATATCTTGTCAGTCTATCAGTCCAGCCTCCAGTTCTGTTGAGTTCTCTGATTCTCATCACTCAGTAAGATGACAGACTTAGTCATCCAAGCCTGCCATTGCTGGCCGCGCGGTTTGGATGTTGAGTGCACAGTAGTCGTCTTATTCCTTTCTAAAGAGGTGGAGTATGTGCTGATTTCAGCTAAAAAAATGTTCTACCAGAAGATCTATAGCTTCAAGTGGAAGCGGTTCTTGGCTTGCTGTGGAACCAGTCAGCTGGATCCTTTCTTCTGTGGCTAAAGATCCTTGCCTCAATATTTATTCCTCATCTCATACTCAGACCTAAAAACCTCTTCAGTTAAAGTTCATTGCAGCATATCACCAGCAGATGGAAGGAGCTCTGATCTTCTTCTGCTCATTAGATGGGGTAGCTTATATATTTTGTTTGAAGCTTTATTTTTATTTGTATGTTTATTGTATATACTATTAGATGTATTGTAAATTGCCTTGAGATTCACTGGAAGGTGGTAAATGTAGCAAATCATAATATAAAAGTTCTTGATAGGTTTGTGGCATTCCAAGCCTCTGGCCAGTAATCCTACAGCACCTTGCAAATGCAACATAATCCATCCTCTACTCATGAAACCTTTCGAACCTCTTAAGTCTGTGGGCTTTGAAGTTTCTTAACTGGAAAGTGGTGTTCTTGCAGCCTTCATTTCAGCTCAAAGAGTAATTGAATGCTGGGCTTGATGAACCTATGGTATATTTATTTAAAATTCTTCTATTCCACCCATACCACAATGTTAGAATAAGCGAAGTACAAATTAAAACATCAAACAATATTAAACTCACAACGCAAACAATATGTAAAATCACATTGAAGCATAAGCACTAAAAAGAGCTGCGCTTACATGTTTCTGGAACAATTTAAAATCTGCCAATTCATGAACATTGGGTAAACCATACCAGAGGGAAATGCCCTATGTCTGGTGTGCTGATGTACATCCTTTACGTGTGGTAGCGCTAAAAGCTTTCTATTTACAGAGCGCAACAGTCAACGTGGAACATACTCTACAAACAACTCAAAGATATTTTGGTGCCTGTTGATGGACCACTCTGAACATTAGGGTCAAAATTTCGAACCTGATTTGAAAATTAACTGGCAACCAATGGAGCTGATACAATAAAGGTGTAACATGCTCCCATCGCGAAGCATTGAGGACTAAACGCGCTGCTGTGTTCCTAATTGTAGGTGCTGGTTTCATGCTCGCCATGGCTGTAGTTTTTTCACAGCAAGGTGGTTCTGTGAACTCTCACTAAACTCCTTATAACAGTTTCTGCCTTCCACATTATCCAAACTATTGTGCTACTGCCTCTTTCTGAGTCTGCATCGCACTGAGAAGAAAAGGCTCTGCACTCCTTGGACTGCAAGAGAGAAACTCAACTTCATCATCAAGCTTCTCAGCCATACATTTCCTTTCATCCCAACAAGTTGGGACAGGCAGTTGCCAAGAGAACTCTAATTGGTTAGCGGATTGTATTGTGCACTGTTATGCACTGGCTGACTTACAGATTGCAGACTCTGCCAGGGTTCATCAGGTGAGAGCCATGGCAACTTCAGTGGCTCATCTCAGGGTTATTTCTTGTGAAGGTATTGACAAAGTTGCTACTTGGTCATCAGTTCGTACCTTCTCATATCATTATCTGTCTCAACATTTCTTGAAGTGATAGTAATTTTGGATAGGCTGTTCTCCCAGTAGTTCACTGGCCACTGGTGGGGTCCCATTTTTAGTAGCTGCTCTGCCATGCAACCCTCAGTTTGGGACTCCCTATGTGTAATAGCGAATTCATGCCAGTTTATCAATAGAAAAAGCAAGCTTGCTTACTGAGCTCTGAGAGCTGGGTCCCTATTGGTGCCGTTGGATGCCATCTATGAGTAATGGCCAATTTTGCTGTTTACCAAGTAAGCAAGCTTGCTCTTTCAAAGCCATCTTTGGGTAAAACGCTGTTACAAATACTGTCTGAAAATTTCTCCACTGGTTTGGAGGCATTCCCTCAGGTGGAGTTAAGTCAGGAAAGGCAAAAATGCGCAGTGTTTGTTTATTTAGATTCTGCTTTTCGGCAGAATATATTTTCACAACTTTACATGATTTAAGTGCAGAAATGCAGGCACAAATCTCTGGGGGCACTGCCTACATAGTTTTGCTTTATTGATCCAAACCCCATGAATAAAGGATGTCTGCAGAGTTTGCACCAATATAGGCAGTTTGATTATTGACCCTTAAATGTGCGTGTAAGATGTTTCAGGGTGATATTTGCACAGCTTGAAAATGAAGGTCAGTACAGCACTACCATGGCTGAACAGGAGGAGTTTATTAAAGAAAATAAAAACCTTCCATCTCTGTACTGAAAAAAAAGTCAAAACTGACATGGTTATTGTAATTATTCTGTACGATAAATTAGTTGTTGTTTAGGACCACCACTTGCAAATTGTGAGTGATATTGATATTTTTGAATTGCAGCCTGGCTGTGGCTATTCTGCTACACAGGTTGCTTCTGCTTGCCCTTCCCAGCTCATTGGTGCTAAACAAGAAGTGCGAGCATTTCTGGTCTCCAGGATTGTGAGCCAGCGCATGCTCAGTCCTCATAGGAGCCTCGTCCCTCTCTGCCACAGTTGTCCTTTGCAAACTGGTTTTCAGGATATTTATTTATTTAAAATAATTGTATATTCTGCCATGTCCACATCCAATGTGTATAAGGTGATACTACAGTGAACACTGTAGTATTCCCCAGTGAATATGCTTACACAGGATCCAAAATCCCTGTTATCCCAAGGACCAGACTTGGATATCTGTACTGGGGTTTGTTTAGGTATCTGTAGCCTAGTTTTCCTGGTCAGAATACAATCATTGGCTGCACTGTAATTCTGCTTTCATTACTGCAGGCTGGATTCATGCCGTCCTCACATCTCAAGATTGTATGGCCTTTGGAGGAAATTTTTTGCATAACCTCAATATTGGCATGCAGCTCAGGTTAGTCTCAATGTCCCCTTTTTGGGGGAAAAAAATAAAGTTGACTTTTTCCATTTCTTCTTAAGTAGGACATCCTTTAACAAGCTTTCAGAATCCAGATTGGACATACATAAATGGTGGGGCTGCAGTTCTGGTGTCCATTTAGATTCTGCTGTCTGGGAAAACACTTTGCAAACATCATTTCTCTTTCAGCAGGAAACAGGTCTTCTCAGACAGAGCTGCAGTCTTATGGCCTGCTCAAAAGTGCAATCACTTTTCAAGTGCCCAGGTGAACTAAGGCTAAACTGAGCAATGAAGAAAGCAAGCTCAAGGCATGAGGGCTGTCAGGACACTTGTGCCTATTGTCTCAGATGTAAAACTGTCTTCTAAACATACTGGGGCAGATTTTAAAAGGGTTACGCACGTAACCGAGAAAACTGGCTCCCGCGCACACCGGGCCTATTTTGCAATAGGCGACGGGTGCAAGCCCCGGGGCTTGAAAAAAGGGGCGGGAGTGGGCAGGGCTTAGCAGTCTGGGGACAGAGGCCTCCGGCACAGCGGCTGTGCCGGGAGATCGCGCAACCTACACCTGCCCAAAGGCAGGCGCAACTTATTTAACAAAACGTCGGGGGAGGGGGGCGGAAGGAAAGTTCTCTCCGTGGCCGCTCCGATTTTGGAGCAGCCTCTGAGGGAACGGGGAAAGCCATCGGGGCACCCCCTTGCGTGCGCCGACCCTGGACTTTATAACATGCATGTGGCTGTGCGCGCATGTTATAAAATCGGGCGAGATTTGTGTGCGCCGGGTTGCGTGCAGAAATCTGCGCTCGCGCAAACCTCTTAAAATCCGGCCCATTGCTTTTATTTATTACGGTGGAGTCCTGATAAAATTCTGTCTGTTAAGATGACATACTGGGTTTGTATCCTAGTTTCATGAAGTCCAACGTATCTTACAAGTGCAGCAGTCAGAATATGGGAAAGACTGTAGTTCAGTCTTGTCTTCTAGGATGTTCTTTTTGGGGGTCTGACTGGTGTCAGTACTTGGTTTGTCTTGTTTATCATGGCCTACATATTTTAATAATTATTTTTTACTGAAAATTATGAACAAATAGATTAAATACATTTGGAAAGTTTTGAGGCATGAATGTGCAATTTTTGTTTTGTTTTATTAACTTGTCTAGGTGTTATGAGATGGAGAAAAGGCTGAAAACACCCGATCTTTTCAATTCCCGTTCTTTGAAGCCATCTGTTGGTTTGTGGCCAAAAACCTGCTGGAAATCTTGAAAGGTAACTTTCCTTGCCACTTGAAGCCATTTCGTATTTGTCATGACACTGTTACTGAGTGCTTGGAATCTGTTGTATGTACCTGCCATGTGGATACTCTCAGCATCCAGAGGCTGCATTTCAGGATCACTGTGGATGGATTTCAATTCCCAAGTAGAAAGCCTTGATTTAAAGAATTGATTTTAATCAATTTTTGCATTTGTCCTTCATATTAAAAAGATGATGCATACTTATTGGTTGTTATAATCATTAAAACATTTTCAAACTAAACAGATCCTTTACACTAGATTGGTTATATATTTCTCCGAGGAAGAGCAGGATGGCAGTCCTCCCAGGTTGGCTGACATTATCTAATAGAACCTGGCCATGGAAATTCATGGCAGTTTTCTAGAACTTTGACTCTGCCTCACTGAGCATGCCATTATGTCACACCCATGCAAGGTCCCTTTACTTTTCTTTTTTGCCCATGGAATCTTCAGATTGCAGTTTTTTTTTCTCATGCTTCTGCGCCTTCAGGGTTTTTGCCAGATTAGCAGGATCATTGGTCATGGAGTCCTGCGATTTTGTTCCTCGTATTTTCCCTAGGTGGTAGTTTTCAGTTGGAGCAAAAGTAAAGTTCACTACGAACACTCTTTCCACTATAGCCAATTATGACAGCATAGAGTCACTGTAGCTTTCAATCACAGAGCACTACACGGCAGCATTTAGATCATTTAGATCATATTAGTTTGAAATCTTTCTTTCTTCCAATGCCCATGTTTATGCTCCCTGTTCAATGTAACTTTACCTTCTAAATTGTTGTTAATTGGTTTCCCCTAGTTCCATTGTAAACCGGTACGATAAGACCTCATCTTGAGCATCGGTATATTAAAGAATTTAAATAAAATAAATAATAAAAATGTCCGTTTCTTCTTTTTATGACTTGTGCATGTAGTACGTTACATTGGTGAAATACCCGATAGCCTTTTATTGTTTAATGCCATTTAATTTGCTCATGAGCTTTCATTATTTTTGTACACTGGTTCTCTTCAATCCTGCTGGTTCTTTATTAATATCACCTCTATTACATATTATATATACAATCTATGGCACCGAATCAAATAGCCATTTACTTTATCACCGGTTTCATACCTTAAATTTAATTAAATCATCTAATTACGTTAAGTATTTTTCACCATTCACGTATGCATTTTTGACTCATTGGTTTCAGAAAATATTTGGTTTTTAGATGTCCAGCAGTAGCATCAAGCACCATGTTTACTTCACTTTTCACATTTCCCCCCTCACTATTTAAATTTGCCTATTGATTAACTATCATTTTTATTTTGTTTTTTTATTTTCTTAGCGTTACTCATCCCATTTATTGACTAGATGCTGCTATGTTAATATTAATTAAGAAAAATAATTCAACACTTTTGATTCTTGAAAAGGTACATCTTTGCTACTTATTTCAATTCTTTGCTACTTATTTCAATTCTGTTTATTTACATCCTGTCTGTTCTTTTTATATATATTTTTTAATATATTCATTTTTATTTTTGTAATATTTATTTTATCTCATTCTCATTCCATTCTAGCCCCTGACACAGCCGTTGTGCGAAACTCGGCCAGGGTTGGGCTCTTTCATTACTGCAATTTTGTGCGAATAAAATATCTCCAGTCTAAGGTGACAGGCCTATCCTGTTCTTATTTCTGCCACCTGGCTTCGACAGACCATCTTCGGATTTGTTTTTTGGGTCCCTCATATCAAGTGACGAAGGGCTCAGCTTTATTGGCATAATTATTCAACTTCAGTATGTCCTCACTTTGTAAGATCTTGGCTGGTCTCAGTGTGGGATATAGTGTCTATAGATAGCATAACAATTCTATATCCCAATACGGGCATCTTGATCTGAAACATCTTCTGTGGTTTGTATGTTGTCAAATAATGGCTTAGATATAATCTAGCCCTGAATTTTTCTAAAACAAAAATGGATCATACAATACAGTTTTTCCTAGCGTGTACCAGATGGACTCAGGACCAATGGATATAGTGTGCTCCTGATAGCAGTTGGAGACTGAGTCAGATTTCAATCTGACGTCGGCACTACATATACCCGTGCAGGAAGCTCTGCTCTTCAGTATTTCTCAGTCTCCTTAGCAGTTTGGGACCCTACACACGCTTGCACAGCATTAGAAAATCCAAACCAAAGAAGAGAAAATTCCAAAATCTTACCTCTACAAGACTAGCCCCACTCTCCTGCAGTGATACCTAAGGGTCCCTCCCCCAGTTGAGAATTCCTGAGGTGATTTCCGAGATCCCTCAGAGGTAAGCCTCTGTCTGGTAGCTGGTTCCTAGCGTGGACTTAGCCCCCAGGAACGGGAGTGGCTGAGATGCAGCGAGTGCAATACAGAGCGCGACGGTGAAGGTTTTCCCTCACTTCCTGCAGGCCGGAGACCGCCCGGCACGAGACCGGGAAGCGCCGAGACAAGGTAAAGTAGAAAACTTTTCTTAAAGTCTCCGAGGCTTGGATAGCCGCACAGATCCGCCCTCCCGGTGGTCTATCCTATCAGGTTGAACAGCCCCGTCTGGGCTAGACCCTGATTTGGTACAAGGGTCCTCCTTCGTGCAGACCCTCCGGGGGGGGGGGGCCACCATCTTGCCCGCCTGGTCGCCGGTGCCATCTTCTTCCCCCCCCCTTGATTGCTGTATTTGTCTGCACAATTGAATCGTGCGCACAGTGGCAAGCGGGCGCATAAACTACTTGTGCGCAAGGCAGCGTGCACACAAACCAGTGCGCATAGTGGCACGCGCATTTATCCCTAGTCGTTTCGTTTAAATGAAAGGCCGATATCACCTTTGGTAGAAAGAAGGATGAGTTCGTAGTAAGACCTTATCATGGTGAAACTGTAGATATGGAAAGTTGATTACCAGTGCCTGTAGTTCACTTATTCTTCTCGCTGAAGTGATGGCTACTAAGAAAAGGACTTTCCAGGTTAGGAACTTCAACAAAGAGGACATGGGTTCAAATGGAGGATTCATTAATGCTTCGAGGACTAGATTAATATCCCATGGAACTACTGGCTTTTTAATGAGTGGGTGCAGGTGAAGCAAGCCTTTCATAAATTTGGAAATTAAAGGATGAGAAGAGATGGAGCAGCCGTCATCTGTGGCATGATAAGCTGCTATAGCACTGAGGTGAACTCTGGACGTTATTGCTAGTCCTGAAAGAGACAAGCTGTGCAAATAGGTTAATAGTGTCTTTGGAGGACAAGAAAAGGGGTGAATTCTTCTGAGGCTGCACCAATTAGAATCTTTTCCATTTGAATGCATAATTCCTTCTGGTGGAAGGTTTCCAGGATGTAATAAGAACTTCCTCGATGCTTGGGGAGAGATCCAGTGAACTTAATATATGCCGTTCAACCTCCATGCTGTCAAGTGAAGGGAGGACTGCATGGGGTGAATCAGACTCCCTCCGTCCTGTGAAAGGAGAAAAGGGGTCTTTGGCCAGTTGCATTGGAGGATTGATTGAAAGATGAAGATATGCATACCATGGTTGTCTCGGCCATGCAGGAGCTATGAGGATTAAATCCGCTCTGTCCGCAATACATTTTTGGATTATGCACGAGATTAGAGGTATGGGAGGGAAGGCATATAGGAGGCTGCTCCCCCACGAAATCAGGAAAGTATCCTGCGACATCCTGTGTATGCTGGGAAGAAGAGAGCAAAATTTTTCTACCTTTCGGTTTTCTTCTAATGCAAACAGGTCTATCTCTAGAGTACCCCAGTGTGCGAAGATCCTGTCTGCTTCTGTCTTTTTTTAGTGACCGTTCGTGTGGGTGGAAAACTCTGCTAAGTTTGTCCACCCTTGTATTTGCAAGACCCGGCAGGTATGATGCTTGAAGAAAGATCTTGTGTTCCGCCACTCCCATATCTGAACTGCTTCCTGTAGCCTTGTGAGATTATACTCAACACCTATTGGTCCATGGTAATTTTGGACCATTGGGGATGAAACAAGGATAGTCTCTCCCCCCCCCCCCCCCCCCCTATGTGTTGTTTTGTTGTGGAGAGTGCGTCTAAAAAGATTGCTTAGGTCATTGTTGAGAAGATTGTGGTTTTTGTTGTCTCTGGGATCTCTGACGTGGTCTTTGACCTTGCATTTGAGACTGAGGTCTTTGTTTTTGGGAAGGTAGTTGTCTAAAATTGGATTGGTATGGTTGGTAATACCGGTACGGTCTTCTATAGTAGGTATCCCCTTTTTATATTGATTGAAGTAGCGACTGGATGTGGAAGGCGTGTCCAAGGGAGATGCTAAGGACTGAACCGCAATATTTTGCTCTTTTATTTGGGAAACTGTTTCCCTGAGCTTTTCTCCAAAGGTAAATTTTGTAAATCTGTCATGAATATCGTCTCGTATGCTGCTGGCATGGAGCCACGCCAGACGCCTATCGGAGATTGAAGTCTCTGACCTAGCAGATGTGTCAAACGCTTCGTACGCTGTTCTCAATAAGTGGCGTAAGCCTTCTTGTAGGTCTTGAAAAGGCTGAGGCAGTGGAACATCCCCATGGTTAGCAAGGGTTGAAGCTGTTGAGTTCAGTTGAATAAGTACTGAATGATATAAAATTGGTGCTGGTTAATGCAGGAATTCAGCATTGAGTTTTGATAAATTTTCTTATCTAAATCATCCAAAAGCTTATTGTCCTTTCCTGCAGGCGTGTTAGAATATAATCTATTCTTCTTGACCCTTTTCATCGCCGATTCCACCACTACCGAATTGTGAGGAATCTGGACATTGGAGTAGTAGAACATTTTTTTGCATCCTATATTTCAGGTCTAGCTTTCTGGAGGTGGGAGTCAGAAGATGCGGAGCATCCCAAGCTTTCTCCATGAGGGCTTCCAAAACTTGGTGAGGAGGAAGAGCAGTTTGTTATTTAAAACTTTTTATATACCGACATTCATATGCACATCACATCGGTTTACAAGCAACAGGATTAATAAAACATGATTTAGACATGCATTAGACAAAGGAAACATTTTTCCTGCATCTTCTGTTTTCATGTAAACTTGTATGATTTATATATTATACAAGAATGTCTGTATATAAAAATTAAAAATAAATAAATTTAAGAAAGTGAAAAATAGTTACATGTAACAGGGAGATGGAAGGAACAATTTGGGAGGAGTAGAGGAAGTAAAAGGGTCCAGTGGACCTAGGTAAGGCGATTAGAGAAGAGATTTAATATTAACTATATTCAAAATTAACTAAATGTAACTGATTAGACTTCTAGGTTCTTTGAAAGTGGGGTAGGAGGAAGGGGGGGGGAGAGGGAAGAAGATGCTCTTGAAAAAGGGTAGGGAGGGCATAGTTATGTATAGGCCAGTTTAAATAGCCAAGTTTTTAGTTTTTTGTTTTTTTTAATGTTTTTGTACAGTGTTCTTGGCGTAATTCGGGAGGCATAGAGTTCCATATTTTTGTCCTGCTATGGAGAGCGCACGTTCTTTGGCGATGTGTTGGGTGTGAGAGGGTGTAGACAGGGATCCTTTGTAGGTGGCTCTGGTGGGTCTGTTAGATGTATGATAGTGCAGGGAATCATTAAGCCAATGAATATTCTGGTTGTGCAGAGTTTTGTGGATAATTGTGAGGGTCTTGTGAAGTATTCTGGAGGGGATTGGGAGCCAATGGAGGTCTCTAAGGATTGGCGTGATATGATCTATTTTGTGGGGAGTTGGTGAGGATTCTAGCAGCAGCTGCGTTTTGCAGCATTTGGAGAGGTTTGGAAATTGCGGGAAGGCCTAAGAGTGTTGCAGTAGTCTATCTTGGTAAATAAAGTGGCTTGGAGACAGTTTTGGAAGTCTTTGTGATGGAGGAGGGGTCTTAGTTCTTAGGACCTGCAGTTGTAGAAGCAATCTTTATTAGTGGTGTTGATAAATTTTTTAAGTTCAGATGGCTGTCAAGACACCTAAATCCCTAACATGCTGGGGAAAGGAAAAGGGCTGATCTGAGGGAGGGGGGGGTTGTGGTGGTCTGGGGAGATGAAAAGTAGCTCTGTTTTTTGTTGTGTTTAGGACGAGGTTGAGTTTAGTTAGGAGGTGGTTGATGGAGGTGAGGCAGTTTTCCCAGGTCTTGAGAGCTTTAGGTAAGGATTCCGTGATGTTTCAGCTGGAACATCCAATATTTGAAGGATTCCCATCACCTCAGATCTTGGGTCTGGTATTTTTCGAGTTGATATATTAAGAGCTAATCCTAACTTTTTAAGGAATTTAGCATATGTGAGATCTTCCGGTGGTGAAATAGGCTGGGAGTGATCCTGTGGAGGGGGTCCAATGGAATGCCAGTCGAACTGCCCGGAGATGACGGCGGAGAGAGATTCGGGGAGATGTTATGGGTAGAAGATGCAGGAGAATTTGAATGTCATGGAGACGTTAGTCCCTAAGGTGAAGAAGGAGAAACATGCGGAGATGCAGGATCTTGTGGAGCTGGTAGTGCAGGGTTGGGATCTGATGGCAATCCTTGGAAAAGCTTTTGTAACACAAGTGAATTGAGATATTGTCTCCTGGGCTGTTGGAGCTGAGGTTGAGTAGGTACCATGGCTGTTTTTTTGGACTGCTTGATAGGGGTCTTAGGAAGTGTCGGCTGTGGAGATCTTGGTCTCTTCTTAGAGTGGTGAGGAAGAGAGACAATTTCTGGTGAGGAGTCCCAGCTCCCGTTGGTTTCGTCAATTATAATATCAGAGAATATTGATGAGGGGGAGTGGTGACTCCTGCATGGAGATGTAAGATGCTGAATAGTAGATCTGGAAGAAGATGGTGCACCAGATGGAGGTATAATGTGTTTTGGTCTTTGAAGATGACTTATGTGGTGCATCATGTGGGTCCAGTTTTTGAAACTGGCTTCTCTGGTTGAGATTGAGAAGGTTTTTGTTTGAGCCTGGTGCTTCATTTTTTTTATGTGTCGTAGAGATCAACGCTTTCAAAGGTATTGACGCATGCGCTGATTGAGTCATGCGAGGCAGAGCAGTTGGAAGCGATGTAGGTTTTGACGACGCATGCGTCTGGCTCGGCGCTGCACTCGATGCACGAGGTATGGACGCTGACGCAGTCTTCGGCGCACGGCTCTCCGAAGCCAAATGTGCGCATCGTGGAGCCTCAGACTGGGGCTTTTGCTTTCCTGGAGAGGACTTAAGGGGGCATATGAGTGCCTCAACCTCTCCATTTTTTCATCCCTTTGATGTCTTGCCCGTGGGAACATCCTGCTGCAGTCCTTACATGTGGCTTGGTCATGGTCGGGACCAAGATATAAATAACAATTATGTCCATTGGTCACCAACATGATCTTCCCACATGAGCAATACTTAAAGCCTGGGCTCTTTGGGCATTTTCTTTATTTATTTTTTCTTTAAGTTGTTGTCGCTTCAGTCTTCTGAGGAGTTGGAGAGAGTAAACAACACGTCCTTGAAGTACTGCGGAAAACTAAAACTGAGGAGAAGCTCAAGCATGGGAAGCCGAGGTCATGTGCACTTTAAAGCTCTTCGAGCTAAGAGAGTAAGCTCTACCTC